>NC_056729.1:240419898-240678425 GCF_019279795.1 Protopterus annectens | reverse complement strand
CTCAGAAATCTGGTGCATAGCATCATTTTCCTTTTCTGTTCAGGAATATTTCTTGTCTGACTTGTTTGTCATCTAACTGAACATGTTATTATTTTCATTATGCCACCATGCTCTTGTGACAGTACATCTGCTAGTCTTGCAAGAATCTTTTCCACTCTTAATTCGCCTCTTCAGTTGTTTCAGAATAAGACATAATTGTTTGGGGATTTACGCTGTCTTTATATTTTAACACATTGTTATGACTTATTAATTAACTGCTTCAGATGCTGTGATAGTGAAATCTGTAATATATTTGACAGAGTAACTTGTGGGTCTTAATAAGCTTCTGTCTATGACAATGCTTGAGATTGCCTGGTGAATAGCAGAATCTTTATTTGGATAGTGATATTCCTGAAAAATAATATATAAGGCCAATAAATTATATTTATTTTACTCATGGTTACAAAATTGCAAATAAGAATTTCCTATAAAATCTTAAACTGCAACCTAGAGAAAACAATGTTCCTTTCCCCAAAATTATACTAGTGGGAAGTTCTTCTAAAAGAGTAAATATTCATCCTTAACTACCAAGCTAATTTTCAGGCACCTCATTAACCCCTCTTCTATGGTATTTACATTTTAATACATCACTTTTGAACTGTGTTCCTGCTCCTTCAGTTGCTGTTTCAGTGAGACAGGTAGAAATATAGTTGAAAATCATTGGTTTTGAAACACCTGCCTCTCTTATAAGCTCTTTCCTCTGATTCTGTTATTTTTTTGCTATTATTGGTGGCTTCAACATCTCCGTAGGTAGATCCTGCTCTGCTCAACCTTGCTCAATTCAGGCCAACATTACTTTCCTACCCTATCCCCAATTACCATCCACCCCAACTACAACTAAATTTCTGAACTTCTAACTCTACCCATACTACTAATTATGTGACCACCTATACCAATTACTGAATCAGTACTTGGCTCCTGAGAAAAGCCTGACCCTCACTCCCCCAGTACTACTCCACTCTGACTTTTCTTAGAACCTTCCCTATAGTACACAATCCCCTCCACATCAGCCACCTTTATCCATATCTGTCCTCTCACTCACTTCAGGAATATTCTATTTCTTCCTTATACTCTTTATATAAGTCCCTACTTTCCTCATAGCTCTCTATTTCTTTCTAACAATGTTCTCTTTAATGATGCAAATCCTCCTAACACTTTCATTTCTAACCCATGTGACATTTTTTCCAAATAACATAATCTGAACAATATTTTCCCACATAATATATAATAATATAATCAATAATAACACCGCACTCTCACAACATAAACTTATCTCAATATCATCCTTCTGTTGCTCCGTTATTATACCGCACTTCATATATTTACTTTCACAAAATAATATTCTAACTTTCCATACCATAAATCAACTACTAAAAATAAATATATAAGAAAAAAACACGTGTTAAATACCCTGTCTGACATACACCCAACCTATATGCATATAACAATAGATTGTGACAATCATCCAAATCTAGAATCCCATACAACCACCTCTATCATTAAACAAACCCCCTTCAATCCCCCTTCCAAACCCAAATCACCCCATTAAAGATCATACATTTATACATGCAAAGCATTTGCAATGCAATAGTTGAGCTCCTTACCTGGGTAGACAAACATTCTCCAGACATACTCATAATAACAGAAATCTAGCTTAACCCACATATCAAAGATAAAGAAATACTTCCACTGAATTATAGCATACTAAGAGAAGATAGACTGCAAAAAGAGGAGGAGGTATAGCCATTATATATAAAAACACCCTCCAACTCACTCTGTCCTCTCTCTCACTCCCCTCTCACTCATCCATGTTTTAATAATGCTGAAATGATCACTGCTCTACTTAGGCTAAATCCTGATAAAACCCTGTCCATTTCAGGAATCTGCATTCCCTCCAAAACAACATCAGTACTACTAAAGATTTTCTATTATGGTCTTCCTCAAATGCCGCACAAGAAAAGATAATACTAGGCAATCTTAACATCGACTGGCTCTCTATTAATAGTGACCCACCAATAATGACATAATACTGTTTGCCTTCGGTAAGCTAAATACCTCTCACACCTGCTATATAAAAAGTATATACAAAGGCTCCATAATTTACTGGGCAACTATCTCCTCCCCTAGTAATATATTATCATATCCTGTATCCCTAAAACATTAAGTGTCCATCTGCCTACCTTTGTCATCAGATCCCCACATTTCCACCCCAAACCACACCACTTTAATGAAGTATGCAATTTCTCTCGATTACTTTCAAAAGCCACATTAGCCATAACATAAAGCTCTGCAGCTGGCAAAATCTAAAGGATCTTCCCCAAGATGCTGCTGTTACAGATTTCAGAAAAAGTCTTTAACATCTTTCAACCTAGCCTCCAAGAACAAAATGAGTAAAGTCCACGTCAACCACATGCCTGTCAACATATACAAAACTCCTTATGAAACACAGAGATAAATTCTGGAAAACTTGTATCACAAAACTCATGCCATCTACAACTATTTCTGCAACTCACAAATCAAATAAAGTCTTGCATAAAAATTGATAAAAGATAAAATAAACTACTGTACTAATCTACAGTACAAAATCTCCAAAACCCAAAATAATTTTGGTCTACCATAAATCAACTCCTCGAGCAAGGCCATGCCACCGAACCAGAACCCATAGTGCCCAGCAACGTACACAACACTGCCACATTATTTATTACCCACTTTATAAACATTGCTAATCAAACAGCAAGCTCCACCCACTTTCCAGTCCATCAACAGGAACACCTCTGACATAAACACCTTCTCACTGTAACCAGTCCTCACCTCCTCTAATAAAAAAAAAAACTTCTAACAAAACTAAAACCCACTACTTTCACACCAGACAATCTCACTGCCAAATATCTAAAATAGCAGCCAAAGCTATAGCATAACCCAGTGTCCATACTCATAAACCATTCTATCTTAGAGGAATATGTGCCATAACTATGGAAAAAAGTTATATCCAACCTGTACACAAGAGAGTTAATTACACATACCTTAGTAATTTCCACCCTGTTCCCATCCTGCCCCCATCTAAAATCCCTAAAAAATGCATTCATTCCAAACTCTCTGTCCAATTCACCCAGAATAACCCCCTGTTTCTTTCCAAGCATAGTTTCTACTCTCATCACAGTACAATAACTGACCACTTTCATTTTACTAATACAGTTAATGCCCACAGGAAGGAAGGCAAGATAGTATCCTTTTTGCCACCTTCATTTCACTAATACATTTAATGCCCACAGGAAGGAAGGCATGATAATATCCTTTTTTTTCCACATTTCCAAAACTTTTAATGCCATCTCCCACCACATCCTTCTCTAGAGGCTGCCACACCCTTCTCTACAGACTGCCATTAATTGGCCTTTATGAATCCTCCCTTATCTGGTTCCATAGTTATTTCAGAAACAGATCCGAAGCCATAAACTGGCACACAGAATGACTCCCTTTTCTCCTAGTTTCTATAGGTGTCCCTCAAGGCTCCATTCTTGGCCCTATACTCTTCAACATTTTAATTAGTAATCTCTAACAGGACTCTAACTCAACCACAATAGTTCAGTACTTTGACAACTCCATCTTTTTATGCAGTACCCAAAATTATGTCAGTCTGCAGAAATTACCCCCAAAACACCTATCAGCACAGGAACCCTTCTTTGACATTATCTCATCAAACAACAGCAAAACTGAAATTGTCACACATACTAAATTGCTTGGCATCTAATTTGATGATAGCCTAAAATTTGACTAACACATCCAACACAGTATAAAGAAAAGTCACCAGAAACCTGGACCCAATACAGAATAAAAGAATTATTTACCGATGAAACAAAAAAATGCTTAGCCACTATAATACTCCTCCAAACCTTCCTCTAATGTGGTCCCAATACTCATTAACTAACACTCCTCCCAACTAGCAATGGTTGAACAATTCTACCACAAATTTGGAGCCAACCACCTACACAGATCCCTCCACTGCTAAGCACTGAATGAGCTGAATTTGCTTGAATAACTCCACTACCTCTCCTACTTTCAGCTAGTTACTATTCATAACCTATTCTTCAGCTAAGAAACTGCCCATCTCTCTCAACCCTTATCCATCACTACAAACCAAATAGACCCCAACAATCTACTAAAAGCTGCTATTTCTGAATACTAATGCAAAAAATACAGCAGGATAAAGCCCAAACGATGTCATCAAAACTTTAAATTGCATTTCTCTCTTTCTAAAACTGGAATAGTAACACAAACCTTTTAATCTCCATCAAGAATCTCATCTACTCAGTCTTTGTCTCTGCCCTTGCACTAACTCCATATAATTACCTATACACATCTCCATCACCTTTCTTTAGCCTTCATCAGCTTTTTTAGCTTTTTATTTTCTTGTATCCAGTCCCTTTCTCTTCCTCTCCATTTGTTTCTTTCAACATGATCTCTTTACTCTAACCCATCTTTACAATCTCTTCTCGGTATGCACTCCCCCATTCCCAGCACATTTCTTGTATAACCCTTAAAAATCCTTTACCCCTTCCAGCCCCACCCTTCTCTAACCTTCCAACCTGGCTACACTAACTCTCTGTGGTACAACTCTGATTTTCCTCCTTTTTTTGACTATTTTGCCTAAACAGCAAAAGGTGCAGCTTTTGCAGAACACACCGGAGATATGAAATACATTTCAACAGCTTTGTTTGGAACTCAAATAAGAAGTTATTCATTGCAGGTGTTAACCATTGTAATATATTATATAATATGTCCTCCTTCTACCATGTATGCTTATATACCATAAATAATTATAAATTACAAAGTTTCATGCAGAAATTGTATACTTTGATCTGTCTATGAATTATTTTGGAGCTTTTCTCCTTGGGCTGCCACTAAAAAGGTGCTTTGTGTCCATTCAGACATTCCCAGTCAGCATATTCAATAAAAACAAATACATAAATAATGAGGCCATTCCTGTGTGTGTTTATATAAGGCATTTTAACATTACCTCTAGTGTTGTCATAATAGTGTTTGTATATATTTCTATGTAGGAGGTGCTCTCTCTTTACTACATAGAAGGAATTGCAGGGATCACAGAATGTTAAATACACAATACCTTTCCTATCACAATTAAAATGTTGTTCTAACTCGAATAAATGATACACCCCATTTTAAGTTCTGTACCTTCAATAATATATTTACATTGAAAACACGCATCCCATTTAACCATACTTTTTGTAGCTTTCTTTTGAGTTATCAGATTGACATTTTTTTTTGTTTCCAATTTTCCCTTAATATTCATGTCTTTAATGTGTGAAATATGCTGACTCACCAACAATTCCAGCTATTTCACTAGAAAACTGAAATATTTTTCAGTTTTGTTCAATCGTGTTTTTTTTTCATCTTGTTGTACCCTGGGCTTTATTTTAAAATGATGACTTTTGCATTGCCAACAATATTACTGGTATTTTCTTCTCCAGTTCTATACTCTACGTATCTTCCCAACAGTAGCATCTATTTTCTTCTCCTGTCTGATAGCACTTCTTCAATAACTTTGTTCACTAACTATATGGGATATCCCCTCTATAGAAACATTTTTGTTAGTAAGCTTATCTTATCCTTAAGAATGTCTTCATAGAGATAATTCTGCTGAGGCTCACTGTCCCTTGAGCAGACTTCCTATTGCTTTAAGTGATAGTCACTTTTGAATTGTAAATAATTATTTAAAAAAAATGGGTTTTCAATATATGGTTGATCTAAAGTTCCCAATTTCATTGTTCTTATCAATATGCAAATCTAAGTAATTTATTCTTATGTAAAAATAATTTTATGTAAATTTTAAGAATGGCACTATATTTTGAACAAATGTCACAAATTCTTTATGTCCTCTGCATTGCTGTTCCATAGAATAAAAACACCACCCAAAAAGCTCTGATAAAATTTTAGGTATCTGTTGCAGACTAAATTAATCAAACACTTGCTCTCCCAACACCACATTATGAAGTTTGCTGATAAAAGTGCACCTTTTCAAAATACAACTATTGGTCAAAATTGATTTCATAAAGGTCATAACATTTATGTCTTGATTATTTTAGGCTTGTTAGGTATTTAGATTTCTGTCTAGATGAACCTACTTTTCAAGAGCCTCTTGTCTAGATTTACAATATCAGTGAGCTGAGAGTATGGTGCTGACATTGTAGGTGTACTCACCATGACTCATTTGCACTGCTATGCTATGATCCATATGACTCTAGAAAGTGATTTGCATAAGTGTCTGATACTTTGCCACCATGGTTTAAAATACAGTGAAATGTTAATTTGTATTATTATATTTAGGCTGAGTATGCACTGTTGATACACATATGAGACACTGTGTGAATGAACATTAGTTGTCCTGATCTCCTGTCGAATCCCAGCCTTGTGCTTGTCATCCTGTGAAGTGATAGCCTTCATAGCCATCCTTTTGTTAGTTCAACATGTGCCATTCTATGTTACTACCCATCAAGGCACCCATGATGGTGTTAGAATTTTAGGCATATTCGGGTTTCCCTATAGCTTTACCATTACCTTTATGTGCTTTTCACTTGTGTTACATGATGAATTGTATATATGTGGAGGTGTATGCATATGTACAATTTCTTCAGATATTCTGTACAGACTTGCATCTCAAATTTAACAGCCTAAATTTCAAAGCTTTGTACTGCTTAAATTATGCTGTATGCCCAAGTAACCAATACATTATAGGAAATGTGCCTTGTAAAGTTATATGTTGTTTTGTCACATTCATGCAAGTGTTTTAGGTTCATTTTTTCATCTCAGTCTGAGGTTCATAAAATAATCTTTATTATATTAGCATTTGTGTATTTAATGGATATTTGGTGTGCTTTATACAGACTATTTTGAAAAACATGGTTGGGCATGTTCTGTACCTCATGTGTCCTCTCATTTCTTCTTTTATCATGAATAACAGAATCTGAAGATACTACCATCTGGGTTTCAAATGCAGCAATTATGACTTAAATATGTTATGTACTTTTATTTTAATGATTCTACATAAGAAGTTTGCATTCTGGTAAGGGGAATTATCTGTTTCTAAGAAACAGAGATGCAATTAATTGTCTTAACATTATTAAGTAAGTTCTTTTAGCTAGAGAAGATATGAGAGAGAACTATGTGATTTCAATGGTAGGGATAATAACAAACTGTCTTATAAATCAATGTGCATTCAAGTGTTATTGATTGAATTAATAGTACTATTACTTAAACAATCTGTTAGTGTTGACTAGTTACAGTTTGTTCGCAATGTTTTATAGCTATACCTATTTATTTTCTTTTGCTGGACTTGGAAAGAAACAAATCAAGGCAGTCCTCCTAAGCTGAAATGTACTAAAATAATTTGCATGCATTATTTTTCTTTTTCTTTCAAATGGAGTGTCGTGAGATGATACATTTTGAATGACAATTATTGTTTCTCTTATTGTGCCCAAGGCTACAGTTTAATTTCCTGATGTTATCAATACAATAAGGAAAAGGAGATTTGAGACCAACAACTGATTTTAAGATCAGTAACTTTAGGGAAATGTTTTGAAGCCTGTTTTACCCACTAGGTTGCAACAAGTTTGCCCTCGTAGTTATTTGTTGGAAAGGAATACACATTTTGATTTATTAGCATTGGAACAAAATTAAAATGTGAAGAAAATGTTTCTAAAACAAAGTGGTGATAGTTAACTAAAATAATTTCTTTCAATATGGAGAGTGTGTAAAAGAATAGCAAAGAACATATCACAGTTTTGATATGAGGATATTAATGTGAACTTACTGCTTTGGAATCACAAGTCTGGAGTTGGAGTGCAGTCAGTTTGTTAGAATAATTGGACTGATGTATCACTCTCTCAGAAAATGTCTGAACAGCACCTCCACTATCAAGGAACTTTTTGTCTCGCATCAAACAAACATAATTCCTAAATGCACTGCAATGCATTATCAGTTTCACTTGATTTCCTTTTAGGGCAGCCATTCCTCATGTCTCAGAATGCAGCAAAGGATGAGTATGTGAGATATCTGCCCAATTGTAGTGCTCCACATTAATATGAATTGCATTGTCCTATGACAGATATGTGTCAATATCAAACCCCTGTTTTCCCCATTTTATATATAGAGCTGAGGTGCCATGTCAACTGTTGCCAACTGTCTCAATTCACTTCTACTTTTTTATCTTTCCTGATCATCATGCCTAACTGTCACATGCCCTCTCTCACATAATCCAGCCATCTGTTTGCAGAATCTACTCAGTTTCTCTTACCTTTACCCATCTCTCCTAATTCTTCTATACCACATCACTGTATACTTTCTGCACAAATACCTTATTCACTATAATCTGGTGTCTTTTTTACTGCCTCTGTTGTTGGTGATACTTTGGTTTATGCTCTGCAGTCATCATTTCTCAGTCCCACAGTGTGCATCCTACCACCACCTCAAGCACTACATCTCTATCACCTGTAGATTCATCAACTGCTCTGCCTTCACCTCCAGCATCTTCAACTGCCAAACCGCTTTTGCCCATGCTTCTGTGCCATGAAGAAGTACAAATGACACTACTATACTGTAGACCTAGCCATGACACTTTGTGTGACTTAGCTATGGCCCTTGTGATTCTAGCTTTGACTTGCGCCATGAAGAAGTACAAATGACACTACTATACTGTAGACCTAGCCATGACACTTTGTGTGACTTAGCTATGGCCCTTTTGATTCTAGCTTTGACTTCTTCATTCAGACTTCTCTTCTCTCCTCTTCTCTTCCCTTCTCTTCTCGTCTCTTCTCTTCTCATCTCTTCTCTTCTCTTCTCTCCTCTTCTCTTCTCTTCTCATCTCTTCTCTTCTCTCTCTCTCTTCTCTTCTCTTCTCTTCTCTTCTCTTCTCTCTCTTCTCTTCTCTTCTCTTCTCTTCTCTTCTCTTCTCTTCTCTTCTCTCTCTCTTCTCTTCACTTCTCTTCTCTTCTCTTCTCTCTCTCTTCTCTTCTCTTCTCTTCTCTTCTCTCTCTTCTCTTCTCTTCACTCTCTTCTCTTCTCTTCCTTCTCTTTTTTTCTCTCTCTTCTCTTCTCTTCTCTTCTCTTCTCTTCTTGTCTCTTCTCTTCTCTTCTCTTCACTTCTCTTCTCTTCTCTTCTCTTCTCTTCTCTTCTCTTCTCTCAACCATCCAACATATTTGGAGATGTTATCCTGATCCAATATTTTCACATCTGTCACATTTTTCTACTTTTATTGATTTTTCCAATTTAATGACATAATGACTATATTATGTGTTCTCATTTTTATCCCATGTGCATTCAGTTTTACATTTACTTGTCATTTGCTGATGCTCCTATTCAGAGTCTGATGGTAATGCTACATCATCTGCATGTAGCAGTTTTATTTATCTCCTCTCTGACTTGTTTGCTATTTTTTTTATTTTTTTTTATTTTATTTTATATCTGTTTGTGGAAGCCCATTTTCATTAGAGGCCCAGGGAGAAAAGCTCCGAAGTAAAAAATACACAAATATGTTAATATCAAAAGTCTAATTTACAGAGTTTAGAATAGTTGGATTTGAAAGTTACACATCAAGAGGAATCATAGATATTGACAGTTGCAAAGTAAAACATTTTTTTTTTTTTTTGCATAGTAGGTGTTGGTAGTCCAGATTTACAATTTGTGTAGCAAATAGCAGTAACTACAGTCTTACTACAGTGTGGAAACAAATCATATTTTGTGGATATGCATTTTTGGCAGATAGATAAAAGATTTTGTGGGTGTGTCTGTGAATGAATAATGCAGACGTCAGCAGTATAGTCAGCAGTGGGATCAATGCTGAACCCTGATAAACACATACTTCAACTAGGAGTCCCTCTATGAGTCTGAACACTGTTTGTTCTTATGTCAGTGGTTCTTGTACATTGCTTGTGCTAATTCTACCAGTATTTCTTGGACTTCAAAACACAGCAGAACTACCCAAATCAGTTTTTTTGAAACCTTTTTGTAAGCTTTCCCAAGTCTAGGAATGCTCAGTTAGTCTCTTTCCTCATTTCCAACGCATTCTACACTATCTTTCCCACTGGAAACTTTAGGTTGATTGTGCTGTGTTCTAGTATGAATCCATCTTACTTATTTCTACTATTCTGCATACATATTTGTCAATCCCTGCCTCCAGCACATCTGTACAATGTAACATAAGTTGGATACCTCTATACTGCCAACAGTTGTGACTGATTCACTTATTATTGTATATTGGCACTAGAATACTTTATTCTCCTAACATCTGGGATATGTTTTCTCTCCATGATAGTATGAGTACATTCAGGAGCAATTGTTCCTCTAGATCACTCAGCATCTTGATCATATTTGCTGTGACTTCATCGATATTATAGTATTTTTTGCATTTGTTTCAACAGGCAGATAAGAAAAGGCAAAAGTCTTGTGAATAAATATCATGTATTATACACTGATGTGATGTGATTTATTTATTTATTCATACATTTATTTGCTTAGTTATTTTTATCAGATAGTTATTTGTTCATTCATTCATTCATTCACTCTCTTGGAGGACTGAGTAGTCACGCTGAGATCAATAATGGCTTGCCTTACATTATACAGTTTACAAAACCCTGTGTTATGGATAGAATACAATACATAAGGCATACAAGTCTACGCATGATGAAGGGATATATCCAAAGCTTTGCATGAACCAAGTCCCATACTTCCTCACCACCAAAGCAAGATGGGCAATAGCAGATAACATTCTAATAATAAGTTTAGAATACACATTACAATTACTTTTCCAACTTAAAATGCAGCCTTTTTGCAAACAGCTGAACTTAACATACTAAGGTTGTTCATCTACCTAGTAACAGACAACATCACTGTATTACACTTCATAGCATGAAATGGATAACATCACTGTAAATATATATTATTTCTTGTACGATGTATATTTTTGCTTGTATAATTACCACTGGATATATTGTTTAATGTGGAGCTTTTCTCCCAGGGCCTCCGCTGTAAATGGATCTCGTTCCAGTCGGACTTTCCCGGTCAACAAATGTAAAATAAGATAAATAAAATAAAATAGTAACAGTCAAAGCCTAAAATAATCTAAATTTTTAATTATGGAAAGAAAACAATCACCCACTACTTGGTACTGAACTAAAAATTTGTAATCCCATAATTCTCCCTTAGAGACCACGAAGCCATAAAACTCTATAGATCACAATACTCACTAGCTTGTAATGAAAGAGAATACCTATTATACTAATGGTAAAACATTATTTTTCAAATCCACAAGGATTCATTTGTATCTCAAGGGCAATGCAACTGAAAAAAAAAAACGTATATATAGTAGACACCTGATCACTCTGTTATTTTTATGTATCGATTCTGTATTTTTATGTATTTATTTTTTATTTTCTCTACTGTGTGAATATTGCTAATTTCTGTAAATTTTCTGTATTATGGAAATACTTTTTTTTTTCAATAATCATTTTTATTGTTTTGCCAAACCATAATACATTTCACACACTATTTACATTATGTACAATATTGCCTCCAATGTTTTGGTTCCATTTTGAATTTCCCTATAATACATTAAGAATAAATATCATTTTAACCAAGTACAGGAAAATAAAGTCACAAAAAATTAAACATAAAAGCATCTACAATAGACAATTATAAACCAACTCAAGCCAATAATTTGTATTATTTCTACATTTTCTATCTAATCCAAGAATGTGTTGGTACACATACAGAATGTCCTGACGGAAAGTGGATAGGAACCGCTACGCCAAAATAATATTAAAGATTTGTTCCCAAATTTTTATGCTGTTTATACTTTTCTTATTATTTCTAATTAACAATTTGTGCGCTAATATATGCTTAATCGCTAACAGCCTGAAATTTTGCCATGACACCTGTGCTGGGTTCAACCAATTTGTGGCTATATATAATTTCATTAGTAAACTAATATTCATAATTACAATCTTTTTTGTTTTGTCCAAATTCTCCGGTGGAATATGTAGAATCAGAAATTCCCAGGAGAGTGTTGAGTTTTGGTAACCCATTTTTTGTAGTTGTAACTTTAAAGAATTCCATAATTTATAAATGCACTTGCAACTCCAGAACATGTGTAACAGGTCTGCTGTCTGATCTACACACTGTGGACATTTAGGTGACTTTTTTGAATCAAATTTATGAAGTGTTAGATGGGTATAATATGCATTGTTAAATATCATCAACTGAGTAAAGACCAGTTTTTGAAGTGATACGGATTTTAATGTTAAGTTAAACGCCTCTACTATTTTACTGTCGTCTAGAGATGGCAATTTCTCTCTCCAGTATTTGGATAACAGAATATGATTATTATATTTTCTCTCTTTTGCCATTTTATACGCTGAGGATATATATTTTCTATCTTGTTACAATGCTTCCCACAGATGACCTGAAATAACTAGTTCCTCTTTTTTTATTTCAGAACTGGTAAAATAATTTATGGCCAAATCTTTTAACTGCCTCATTATAATTAAATAAGAGATGGGAAGATTCATCTCTTTTAAGATATCATGTACTGCTACTCCTAGGAAGGGGTATAAATCCCTTACAGTTAATTCCTTAATAAATGGATATTTCTTTAAGTCTATCAGTTGATTACCAATAGTTATATTAGGATTTCCATCAAACGGTTGAAACATCATCATATATTTTAAAAGGTTCAAGGAGGCAAACAGAGTTTGAGTCGCCATTGCCCATACCTTGATGTGTTCCATTAACTCATATTTACTCAATGTTTTTATATTCAAAAATGGTACAGCTTTAACATTAGTTCCCTTCCCTTTTATATGTTTATAATTTAGCAGTACCCATTTGGGTATCCATTTTATATTTTCACTATCCAAGTAAGACACCCTTAAAATCCTATTGGCCTGAATCACTGTATAATACATCTCAAAATCCGGTAAATCCAACCCCCCCCCTCATTTTAGGAGCCATCAGTTTCTCATAGGATATTCTCGTTTTTCTGGGTTCCCACAGACATTTCCCCAATGTATTATGGAAATACTTTAATCATCATTGTAAAGTTTTCTGTATTTTCTGGAGCTTTTCTCCTCTGGTGTCCACTGAAAATGGGCCAAATGGCTCAGCTGGACTAACCCGGTTAACAAATAGCAAATAAAAAATAAAGAAAACATGACCTAGACTATTGTACAAAACATATACACCACAGTCTTGCCCGTTGTTTGAGGAGTACATTTAATATCCTTCATCCAAGTATCTTGTCAGTGGTGGTTGTTGAATCTGATATACTTCCCCGGATGTGTGGGTCTGCCTTGGCCACTCAGACCCACTGTTTACTGGTTAAATCTTTCATGTCTAGGTCACTGGACAAACACAGATCACCAGGCACATAGAGCAACATACCATAGACACTGCTTTTTTATTTGCCATATAATTTCTGGATACTGTTTTAAAAGAATTTAACCATCACATCCCACAATTGTGCTACTGGGTATTCTAAAATGAAGTAAGTGTACATTGTGTAGCATTTATTTCAGTGTGCTTTAATTATTACAGTAGACTATGCATTTTAGATGGGGACTTGACTAAGTTAGTTAGCAGAATTAACTTTCTGTCCATCAAGATGCACATTTGAGATGCATGAAATTATTACCTGTAAATAATGGATCTGTATGACATCAAAATGACACTGCTGCATCAGTTTAAGTAGGGAGACGAGACTTCAGTGCCTCATTCACCAGTCAGAGGTTTATAAACATTATAAGAAAGTGTTAACAAGAGAATTGATAAGAAAGTGATCTCTGTTTATCTGTGCACTGATTACTAAGTTCTAAGTGGAAAAGTGTTATGGTACCGTTATGTCATGTCTACAGTATTTCCATGATAAACACTTTTGTCAGAAATGTTTCGGATAAAAAAAACATTACTCTGACTACCCATCTATTAAAATATTTAATAAAATACAAAAGCTATTTTTGAAAGGGGAAAGCCCCATGAACCTCTACAAACCCATTTGTTAAATATGCTAAAATTCAGGACCTCATACTAAATGGAGTAAGGGGAGACATCTTTACCAAATGTGTCAAGGATCATGACACTTATCACAGGCATGCCTTTCAACAAAGCATGCATATAAAAGTATTTACATATGACTGCAATTCCAGTGAAAGATGTATCCTGTGAACAGCACTGGATTTGGTATATTATTTAGTTAATTCAAGTCACACCAAAGACAGACTCTTAAATAGCTTCATAGGTTCATACTAGGCTATCTGCCCTAGGGCATTTATAAGCCTAGCCAGAGTGTGTTTGGCTTTCGCCACCCATTTTAAATTAATTTTGCTATGCCTTTTTTTGAGGTTAGTATACTGTGCCTCTGTCTAACAGTGACACAGAAGTGATAGCCGGGGTAAACCTACGATCTTCCATCCACTCATCAAGATTCCTCTTGAAGAGAGTCAATGTGGGACTCTGCCTAACCTGGACTGGGATTTTATTCCAGAGTGAAGGGAGCCTCTGGGTTATGAATCTGTCCCTCCAGCATGTCCTATTTATTTCAGTGCTGAGGTTCAAGTCTCTTGAATGCATAGCTCGATGGGATTTGGATTTTCTGAGGTGCAGCATATCCATTAATTTTGGGTTGGACATGGCTTTATACATCAGGCACAGATTGCCTCTGAGCAGGCGGTATGCCACTGAGTAGAGCTGGAGTTTCTTTAACCGGGCAGCATATGGCATCTGTTTGAGCCCTTTGATCCTCTTGGTGAGGTACTTTTGGGGTCTTTCCAGTTGCTGCAGGTGTCTGGTAAGGTACATCCCAAAAGGGGCATTGTACTCAATTATGGGCCTGATGAGGGATGAGTAAAGAGGTACGATGACCTCCCCTGATCTAGATGTGAATCCCTTCATGATTAGGTGGGCTATATAAAATGTTTCTCTAACCACTTTGGCCACGTGGTTGTCAAATGAGAGATTGCTATCAACTTGTGTCCCCAGGTCCCTAATGACTTCTTCTGTACTTAATGGATTACCACCTATGTGGTAATTTGTGGGCACTTTGTTTTTGCCAAAGGGGATGACTATACACTTTTTGGCGTTTAGCTTGAGGCCATGGCTCTGGCACCAGTTGTCTGTTTCTATGAGGCCTTTTTGGAGGATGCTTGTGTCGGCTGGAGAGTCGATTATGGTGCCCAGTTTGCAGCCATCTGCTAACTTGGTCAGCCACAGTCCTTCCGTATTGGCCTGTGCCGCCGAGAAATATATACCGAACAAGAGAGGTCCCAGGACTGAGCCTTGTGGGATGCCACTTGTAACTGGTTTGGAGTCTGACATGGCTCCAGCAATTCTAACCATGTGGGTTCTGTCCTTGAGCCAGTTTGCAACCCATCTAGTGACATAGGGGTTTATATTTAAGCTGGTGAGCTTATCTATAATGCCCGAGTGGGGTATTGTATCGAAGGCTTTTGCGAGGTCCAGGTAGGCTGTGTGGACCACCTTCCCCTCGTCAATGGCCTTGGTGACTGTTTCAAAGAAACCGACCAGGTTTAAGAGGCAATCTGCCCTTAACAAAGCCAAACTGGGTAGGACCCAGTGTCTGTAGGTCCCCAATATCTTTATTTATGAGGTCCATGATGATCCTTTCCATAGCTTTGCAGACCAAGCTAGTCAGGCTTATGGGGCGATAATTTCCAGGATCCGTTGAGGCACCACCTTTGTGGAGAGGGACCACTGTTGCTGTACACCACTCTTTGGGTACATATCCTGTAGTAAGGCTAAGATTGAACAGTAGTTTTATGTTTGGGTTTAGCTCTTCTTGGAGTTCATGTAGGACGCAGCCCGGGACACCATCTGGTCCCATTGATGCTGTGTTTTTTGCTTTGGAGAGGATGGCTCTTACCTGAGCATCTGAGATGTTAGGGGGGCAGCACTCTGTTGGGATAGATATTTGCCCTTTTGGTGGGGAGGGAGAAGTTTGCACTGAACCTGTCAGCTAGGATGTTGGCAATGTCTGTGGGCTCGGTGTATTTTTTGTCATTTTGGACTAATTCTGAGCATATCTGGGAATTCCCACCCAAGTTCCTAACATAACTAAAGAAAGCCTTGTGATTATCCTTAGTGTCCTGTGCAATTTTTCTCTCAAAGCTGGCCTTAGACGATTTTATGAGTGCCCATAGTTTTTTGCTAATACTGATCAGAGATGCCTTCCCTTTTTGGGATTTTGCTCTATCATGTAGTAGCTTCCTCCTTCTATTGTATACACACAAGTAAGAAAGCCATGAGTACAGAAAATGACTCTGTCATGACTTATAACTAAAGAAAAATAATCTCTAGGAAAATGTAGCAGCGTCGGTTAGCTAGGGTATAACTATTCCTGGCTCCACAAAGTCTCCTCTTCAACTTTTCCCTTGGAACTAGACAAACTTTCAACTTAAGCACTCAAGCCATTCATTTCTCAGCCTAGCACTTGCTCAAAACTCATAGCAAGCACTTATAAACCCTAGCACTACAGAATGACAAGACTCTCTATTCGACCTTACCAGCCATTCAGTAAAACAGTTTACTGTACCTATCCAGGCATGGCCAAAGGGCAGTTTCAGGTGTACTCTCCAGTCCAACTGGTGAATCTGGGCATTTTGAGACAATGTTACAACTGCCTCATGTACACAGACAACCCTCTCCTCCTAGCACCAAGCACTAATACATGCAAAAGATGCAATTATACAGCCAAACTGGAGGCTAAGCCATCTCAACCCAAGACTGGATCAGACAGTCAAGAAGAGAAGGGAAATACTGGCATCACACCACCAGTCTCACATAGATCCATTAAACCAGCACCAGCATAAAACACACATAAATACATGAAAACATACTTGTAGGCTCTAAATAAAAATCTGCAAAAGCAACAGAGCCCTCCAAAGCAGACATCCAAGCAATCTCCACCTCACCCCAACACAGACCATGAAACACATAGTTCACAAAACCAGTGTGCCAAGCAATCACAACCCTCAAGGCAAAATAACATAACCAACATACTAGTAATAGGAGACTCTATAGTCAGGCACACTGACGTCCCACTCACTAGGCTGAATAAGGAGACGGTTACTGTTAGCTGCCTGTCGGGTGCCAGGCTCTGCCACAAAACACAAGCACTCAGGTCACTCCAGAACAAGTACAAATACGACTCTGTCATTGTCCATGTTGGTGTGAATGACCTGAGACATACCTCCCTGGACTACATGAAAAGAGACATGGAATAGCTCTCTGATCACGTAGCCCAGGCCGGTATGACTCTGACCCTGATTAGCATCCTGCCCTCACCAAGAATTATACCATGGTATAAAGAAAAAAATATAAATTTCAAGAAGTGGCTACATTTCTGCTGTCATTCAAAGGGGATCCAGTGTCAGTCTGTCTGGGATGACATGCTCAACAAGCCACACTGCTTCGCTAGAGATGGCTTGCACCTATCACCCTTAGGCTTTAGAATACTAGCCAAGGCTCTTGCCACTCCCATAGTGCCTTTTTTAGGCAAGGCTAAAAAGACAAACCCACCACCGTAAATAGCACAAGTAACAAAAATCTGAGGGTAATACTGCTCAATGCCAGAAGCCTAAACCTCAAAATGCATGCAGTCGAGGCACTCCTCAGTATGGAGAAAATCGATATATGTGCAGTAACAGAAACCTGGTTTAAGGATCCAGAAAGCACCCCAGCACTACCAGGCTACAACTCATACCATACATTTTGGCCACAGAACCTGGACCAAAATACAAAAGGCGGGGGAGTATCCATATTCATCAGGGATACCCACACCTCCAGGTTAGTGGCACAGCACGATGCTTCAGAAATTATCCATGTGCAACTAACAACAGGCAAAACAGCAATTCAAATTGTAGCTTGCTACAGATCACCCACCAAGTCCCAGGACCCCCATTCTGCAGTTTTTAAAAACAATGGGTAACATAAAGGTCCTACCAAATACCCTAATATTGGGTGATTTCAACTACCCAAACATTAACTGGGAGAACTACTCAAGTACTAACTCCCTTGCCCAACATTTCCTAGAATTTATAAACTCAAACACCCTGGATCAACTGGTCAACACTCCCACCAGAGGTGAAAACATATTGGATGTGGTCATCACCAACATGGGAGACTGGTGTTCCACACTGGAGGTCAACTCCTTGCTGGTTAGATCTGACCATAAGCAAATCACTTTGGATATCCACCGTGAAAAACTTTTCAAAAGCAAACTTCACGTTACTTAAGACAGAGGTGGGAAGTTTCAAAGCTCCCATGCTAAAGGATAATGTTGTCCAAGCTGTAAAATCCTTTACTAATGCATTCTACAGGCACCTACAAGAATGCATGGATAGAGCATGCTATCCCAAGCAAAACCAAGACTCACTCCTCTAAGAAAAGGAAACCAGTCTGGTGGACCCCTGCCATAAACAAGTTAATACAATAGAAGGAGGAAACTAGTACAGAAAAGAGTAAAATCCCAAGAAGGGAAGACATCCCTGATCAGTATCAGCAAGAAAGTATGATCCCTCATAAAATCGTCCAAGGTGAGCTTTGAAAGAAAACTTGCCAAGGACTCCAAAGATAACCACAAGGCATTCTTTAGCTATGTCAAGAATCTCAATGGCAATGCTCAGATCTGCTCAGAGTTAGTGCAGAATGGCACAAAATACACTGAACCAACCGATATAGCCAACATCCTGGAAAACAGGTTAAATGCAAACTTCACCCCCTCTCACCCCCAAAAGGGCCCATAACCATACCAGAAGAATGTAGAGCCCCTGAAATCACAGACACTCAGTTTAAAATAGCCCTCTCCAAAGCCAAAAACACAGCACCCAGGCTACATCCTACACGAGCTCAAAGACGAACTAACCCCTCACCTAAACACACTGTTTAAACTCAGCCTCTCCACAGGCTACGTACCCATAGAGTGGTGCACAGCAATGGTTATTCTGCTCCACAAAGTTAGAGCCACAACAGACCCTAGGAACTATTGCCCTATAAGCCTGGCTGACTTGGTCTGCAAGGCTATGGAGTACATCATCATGGAACTCATTAACAGAGACATTGGGAACCTCCAAACACTGGACCCTACCCAGTTCAGCTTTGTTAAGGGCAGATCATGCTTCCTAAACCTGGTGGACTTCCTTGAGACAGTTACCAAGGATATGGATGAGGGAAAGGTGGTACACACAGCCTACTTAGACCTTGCAAAGGCCTTCAACACCATTCCCCATTCTGGTATTATAGACAAGCTCACCAGCCTGAGCATAAACCCCTATGTCACAAGATGGGTTGCCAATTGGCTCATGGACAGAACCCAGATGGTGAGAGCTGCAGGAGCCAGGTCTGACTCTAAACTGGTTACAAGTGGCATTTCCCAGGGCTCAGTCCTAGGACCACTCCTGTTCGACATATACTTCTCAGAGGTACAGACAAACACAGGAGGACTATGACTGACCAAGTTCACAGATGACTGCAAATTAGGGGCTACAATTGACTCACCAGATGACACAGACATCCTCTAAAAGGGTCTCACTGAGATGGATACCTGGTGTCAAAATCATGGCCTCAAGCTCAATGCCAAAAAGTGCATAGTTATTCCCTTTGGAAATAACAAAGTACCCACAAACTACCACATAGGTGGTAATCCCCTAAATAGGGAAAATGTAATAAGGGATCTGGGGACTCAAGAAGATAGTAATCTCTTCTTTGATAATCACATTGCCAAAGTGGTTAGAAAATCCTTCTGTGTAGCCCACCTAATCACAAAAGGGTTTGCATACATATCAAAAGAGGTAATTGTGCCCCTCTACTCATCACTCATCAGATCCATCATAGAGTACAACGCCCCATTTGGGATGTACTTTACAAGACACCTGCAACAGCTGGAAAGACCACAGAAGTATCTCACCAAGAGGATCACTGGCCTCAAAGAGATGCCCTATGCAGCTCAACTGAAGAAACTCCAGCTGTACTCGGTCACATGCCGCCTGCTCAGAGGTGATCTCTGCCTGACATACAAGGCCATGTCCAACCCAGAATTGATGGACATGCTCCACCTAAAGAAAACCATATCCCCTCGAGCCACATGCTCTAGGGATCTAAACCTCACCACAACAATAAATAGGATGTGCTGGAGGGAAAGATTCCAGTCCCAGAAACTTCCCATGCTTTGGAACAAGATTCCAATCTACATTAGGCAAAGCTCCTCGCTAGCACTCTTAAAGAGAATCCTTGACAAGTGGATGGGAAACAGAAAGTTTACCCTGGGGATCAGTTCAGTGTCTCTGCTGGACAGAGGCACAGGGAACTAATCTAATAGGGCATCGAAAGCCAACACATTCTGGCTAGGCTTATAAATGCCTTCGGGCAGATAGCCTAGTACCTACCTATGAACCTGTGAACATTGTTAAAAATGAAATGGGATGCAATACTCCCCATTCATGCAGTAAATAAATGTACCCACTTCAATGTTAGAATATTTAGAAAGTGGTGGTGTGAGAACTAGATACACAACTTTATTTCAGATGGCAAATGAAAGCTTCATCCTCTGCATAAAAAGATACAATAATTGTTTTGCTACTTGTTTTTTGTTGTGTATTATTACAGCTTTTTGTTTCTTTGTGTGTATGTTTGTTTGTTTAGTATTTTAGGCTGAGTATTGCATGCATGATGTGTTCAGTATACTGGGCTTCAGTTTAAATTATGGTAATGTTAGATCATGGATCAAATAACTATTTAAAATATTAGGACTGTTATAGGGGAGTCATGAAATGCTGAAACTGAATAACTGAAAGAACAGCCATTTCTAAGAATACTCTTTTTCTCCAAGACATGGTGATCTCAGAGTGGGAATATATAGGTTTGCGGGGATATGGCAGAGATCATGCCCCCTTACACAAAAAGTTTTAAGAAGAAGAAAAAATTTCAAGAATCGTTCTTCTCCTGTGCTTTCTGTCCTTTTTTGGGGCTTTTCAGCACTCAGCTTTTCGAGTGGTGACATTTCAATAGGGAACCTAAGTACCCAGTTAATATAGATAAAGGCTAATGTAAATATCCAATATTTCAGATGCCTACATTTTATAACCATTTACTTGCACAACTAGTGGACATTTTTAAGACAAGTGAAGTTAAATTCCCCATTATAAGTAGTTGCATCATTTAATTTGCATTTTAATAAAGCACTTGTATAAAGAAGTGCACAAGTTTGAGGTAAGGCCAAAACATGGAGCTCGTTCTGGTTAAAATGTAGGAATGTCTCCGATATGAAATTGCATGCAATCCTTACCTTGTTATCTTTATTCTGTGCCATCTTATTGGAACCCATTGAATTATTATACTTAGGGCATAGAATGTGAATTTAATACAGTCTAAGTGAAAAAGGAATATTGTGATTTCATTTAATTTAAATAAATAGAGGATGGGGATGTGAGAGTGATTTTTGTGGTGCCAGAATTTTAATGTTAGTGCATTATCTACATTTGTGCACAGAACTGTTTTAGTTTACATGAACTTTTTACATATTTCAGCTTTAGGAAGTCAAAGTTATTTGATATTAGTTTGCTATAGTGAAGTGATGAAAATCTGGTGTGTCAAAGAATGTGTTTGTGAGGGTGTTGCACTTTCTTAATGTACATGCAATTGCGGTGTTAGGAAATTACATTTATGTAAGGGGTATTGGGCAACTGCCACAAACAGTGGTTGTGTAGTGAAGCTTGCCACACTGCATGAATATTTCTTTTGTAATTTAAAGTTTATTTAACGTGTATTGCCACACCTGTATTGCTTACCTTTGTACCACCATATGTATTGGACAAGATTTTCTCTGCATCATTGAATGTATTCTGTCTGCAATTCAGGTAACAAAATACCTTATAAAATGTTTTTCCTCGGCCCCACAATGATGATGCTGAGAATGAGTGATAATCTATAACATCAGTGATAGCAACTTAGGTAAAATGTGAGATGCAGACAGACATTTCAATGACTGCGTACTATGAGTACCTAGAAATGGACCTGTTAAAGTCTATGTCCTTTTTTATCAAAACAATGACCCAACATAATAAGCAATGACCAGAGCAAGATGCAATCATCAATTAGTTTACCAGATTTTGCAGTTCATTATGAAAGTAGTTTTATATGCATTTGTGGCTTAACTTTTTCTTCAGTTTTGGATTTGCTGAACTAATATGATTTTTTAGCTTCTAGTGAAGCTCCCTCTTTGACTCATTAATCAACAATTATTTAATAAATTTGTGCATAAACTTTAAAATGATGCTTAATTTGTCTTTCTCCAAACATTGTACTTCTTAACCAGTCTTTTGAAACACAGCAATGTTCATTCTGACCACTGCTGGCCTGATTAGATGCGTGGTAAAGTCAGCAATGAGTCCTGTGAATTTCTTTTTACTTGAGAGGAGTTCACTAAATAAGCAACTGTAGTTTTCTAGTATTATACCAGCTCTACTACCTAGCAATAAATCCTCTTTGACCTTAAAAAATATGACCTTATCCATATTCATCACATATTCAAATAAATGTTTTGAAATCTATATTTAAGATAGATATTGACCTTTAAATCATGAAGACAGCAAAACATTTCCATAAAGTTGGGAGTACATTAATAATTTCCTAATGATGATTCTTGGTTATTATAAATAGGTCCTCCTTAAATGTTTCAAAAGCATTTTCTCCAAAATGCAGAGCAGGCCATCTGGGTCCGAAAACTGTTCTCATTCTAGTTTAGTACTGGCAGTATGCAGCTCAAATGGACAGCAAGGCTGAACGAGGAGGTGTTTCTGGCCTCACCTGAATTTTCAAACCCAACCTTTTCCATGATTCTTGTACTGTGATGAGGTCTACCTTCATTGCACATATAAACCAAAATTTGATATGAATGTTTGAAAAAGTTGTATAATTTATTTTATTGAATGCATTAATGTTTGCATCACGTGACAATTAAAAGATGAAATATGCTTTGATCTGCTCTTAAATGTAACTATATTTCCCAATAGTTTAAGAAATTTTAAAACATTTGATAAAAGTTCAATCTCATTCAGTGTAGCATAACTGCTTTCTTAATATAAAAGCTAGCTTGAACTCTTTGAATATTGTGTCAAATGTCCTGTTTTCTGGAGCAGAATAATGGTATCCAGGCACATCAAAAGCCTCCACAGATCCAAGATGGCATGATACTTCTCATTCCAGCTCTTTTACATGAATGTTAAGATTTTTTTAATTGCACATGAATCGTTGTCTTTCAGGCATCTCATTTTATGTGCATTTGAGTGGTATCTTTTATACCTCTACCTGAAGATTCTGCTTCTTTTTCCTGATAAAATTTCTTAACATTTGGAAGCTTAATACAGAAACTATGGAGATTCTAGCATTTCAGACATTCTTTTCATTCCCAATATGATATACTGAGAACTCAGACAGAGCAAAGGGGGCAACCTTAAGGGGAAAACATCTGTCTAATAAATACATAAAATGTATATGCATACTTTTTTTAAGCAATTTCCTGTGTGGATCAGAAAAATGTGTATAGCCAGTGCTACCTGACTGAGGAAGAAGACTTTACGTCCTGAATAAGCTATAAGAATTTTACCACAACTGAAGACTGACTTGGTTTTGATGTGGGAAATACTACTTTGTTAATAATGGTTTTAGCATACCAAGTCAGAACTATATCTAACCTCTTAGCATTTCAGAGAATATGTGCCTAGCTAAAAATGGCAGAATTCCTTCAATATAAATTAAGTGCTGTCATTGTCACTTCCTTCCTCCCTAACCATCCACTGAAATCTGAAAAAAATGTGTCATCTTTAAAGTTAAAAGTATGTTGTTGTTGTTTTTAATGAACAACCTTATGCGATTTATTTATTTAACATTTGTTTACCAGGAAAGTCTGACTGGTAACAAAGTCAATTTTCAGCTGAGGCCAGGGAGAAATGCTCCAGGTGCAATGTCTTTGTAATATGGGAGGAAACCGGACCACCTGGAGGAAACCTACATGGACACAGGGAGGACATGCACACTCTGCACAGATGGTCTCCAGCCAAGAATCGGACCAGATAATCTTTTGCTGTGCGGCAACAATGCTATTGCAGCACCACTGAGCCATCCAATGCGCCATCCAATTGGTAATAATATCATCGCTCCACCCTTTTGTCCCTTTTATATGATGAGGACATCACTATCTGACAGTTACCCTTTTCATCTTTTATGAAAGACCTGCCAGATATGAATGCCCAGATTTTAATTGCAGAAACATTATTTTGCCAATCTGTTTTTCATAGAATATATATTTAAAAAAGAATGATAATAACATAACTTATTTGCTAGACTAGATGGTCATAACTGTCACTTGTTATTTAGTCTACTTTTATGTGGTTTTGTTTCAAATAAGATTTATCTGCCTAAGATATCTGAAACATTTTAGCCAGGGTGTGAGCAAAGCTGGATATATGCCAAATCAATGCATGCCTGAAGTCCAAACGGACAAACTAAAAAAAAAAAAAAAAAAAAAAAAGTTAAGACTGCTGTTAAAGCATTCACTGCTAATAAGTGGCATATATTTCAGATCGCACTAGACAACCAGAAGTAGAACAGTGGGGAACCATTTGAAATGTGGTGATCTGCTAGAGCAAATCGCAAAACAAGACAACTGAATGGTTGAAAAAACAGGCTTAAATATATTGTCTGAGATGACCATTTCCAGGAATATTTCCTTTTCCTCTAAGGTATGGAAATGTCAGAGATAGTATATATATTTGGGGGTGAGGATGGGTTGCCTTTCTGCAAAAAAAAAGAAGAAGCTTGAAGGAGAAAAGCAATGTTTAACATTTGCTCTTCTCCTGGATTTTCAGGCTTTTTGTTTTGTCAGCTTATTGGCACTCAGCATTTCAAGTGCTGACATTTTACTAGGGAGCCACAACATAGCCTAACTAAATCTCACAGCTGGTGTAATGTCCATAGGTCTCACAGTTAGTGATGTAAAACACCACCTTCTGTACAACTGAAATTCACGTTGTGTGTTTCTTTCTTTTTTTGCCTCTATTTATGTAGCTATAGCTTTAGTGATATAAAATTAAAGCAGAGTAGACTATGAAATAGGAAGGACACAGTACCTGATCCGGCGAAAGATTCTAGCTTGATCAAGAATATACATGAGTAAGGGTAGACCTCTTCATATCCTTATTTCAAAGAATGCAAGAAATAACCATAATTAACTGCATGGCCATGTATCTATTAACAATGGAATTTGCTCTTTCTTTCAACACTTTAAAAGTTGCTTGTATCTTCTCAAAACTCAAGTGATGTGATATACTTGTGAAGGTTTAACCATTGTGTTGCAGCACACCAAAGTAAAGGCTACTACAGTCACCTACATGAACAAACATAAGCCTGGGCTTTCCTGGAGGCAGCCGTATGTGAAGGATGAAAGTAGGTTTGGTCAGTGTATTATGGACACTTGCAAGAATATAGGTGTATCTCTGTAGCATGCAGATCTAAGCATTCTTACACTGCAAGTGGTGTGTCACTTGGTTGAGAGGTTGCACATGCATGGATATTCACATGTGCAACCCAAGCTTTACCAGAGTTTGCAGGTTGCAATTGATCATGGACAGGACAATCTGCAGAATATCAGACTGGCTCATTCCCTAATACCCAAGTCTTGTCAATACAGTTGGACAAATTAAATTAAAAGTTTAGTTGAGACTGGAAGGGAGATTGAGTGGGCCAATCCTGCAGACCAGAAACAAAAGAAGACATCTGGATATGATGAGGTTCTAAATGTCAGCCCAGAAATGTATATCTGCCTAGAAATTATTGAATGTGTGCAGTGTAGAACTAAAATAATCTAGCTTAATTTGCCATATCTCTTGTATAACATCAAAGACACATGCAGTTTTGCACTAACCATTAATGCTACAACTTCTCCTATCTGAACTTGTCTGTTCTGATACATATAATTAAAAGATGCTGATCTATCCATATCCCTAACGTGTCTTTTCTAAATACTACTCCTACTACCACCATTTTTATACCCATTTAGAAGGTTTAATTTGTTTCAGTAGGACTCTATTAGTTTGCATGTGATTCATAGGTTCATAGGTAGGTACTAGGCTATCGGCCCTGGGGCCTATACAAGCCCAGCCAAAAAGGTACCTTGGCTTTTGCCACCCAAGAAAATTATTTTCCTGTGCCACTGTTGAGCAGAGCCACAGAGGTGATCCCTGGGGTGAATTTCCTATTTCCCATCCAATCATCAAGATTTTTCTTGAAGCGTGCTAATGAAGAGCTTTGTTTGATACAGATAGGTAGTTTATTCCAGAGTATGGGAAGTCTCTAGGACAGGAATCTATCCCTCCGGCATGTTCTGTTCACGGCCGGCTTTAGGCATAGGCGAACTAGGCGACCGCCTAGGGCGCCATACAGGCTGGCCTTGTAAAGGGCGTCTTATGTAGTTATTTATTTTAATGTTTGCACTCTTCTTGGCACTGGAACCAGAGGGCGGAGGGTGGGGGAGGGGACGCGAGCACCCTCCCACTTACAGCTGAGGGTTGGCTAGGAGGCTTAAAAAAAAAAAAAAACTTTAGTTGGCGGTGAGAGAGGCTTCTCCTTTAAGGAGAAACTTGTGTGCGTCATAACGCCAGCATCAACTAAATGCATTCTGCAGTTCAAGCGACGTGCATGTGATGCACACACAACGTTGTGTTCTTTTTAATGGATGCATTATGTTTTATTATTTTATGGTATGTTGCTGGCTACTTTATACCTGACTGAGTGCAAGATGTGTTGAGCAGAGGAGTCAAATGCTGGATATTGAATACATTTAAATGGAAGTAGGTGGCAATGGCAAAACTTTGGTTTATAATGAAAGTTTCAGCATCAGGGCCCAGTGTGTGAGCATGTTTATGCATGAGCAGTTATGGCTTAGATTTAGAGTTATGGCTAGAGGAGGAGATGGTTATTTATGCTGATGTCCATAGGTTAGGGTTAGAGCACAGCTTAGGAAAGGAGATCATTTTAAATTTATGCTTGTCTGTGTTATGTTGCGTGCCTGTGTGCATTGTGT
Source organism: Protopterus annectens (assembly GCF_019279795.1). Taxonomy (NCBI): domain Eukaryota; kingdom Metazoa; phylum Chordata; order Ceratodontiformes; family Protopteridae; genus Protopterus; species Protopterus annectens. The sequence goes on along the minus strand of NC_056729.1, from coordinate 240,651,234 downwards.
AGTTGTACAGTTAATGCTTAAGTTGCTGCCCTAATGTGTGGAGTTGGGGTTAGGGCCAATGGGAGGGATAGGATTAGCACACTTCGATGTGGTGGTGCAGGGCAATAGTGTTGCAAGACTCTTTCATGGAACTCATTCTATGTTACAAGTACATAAAGGATATCAAAAATTATACCTCTGTATTATAGTAACTGTCTGAAATGTATACTTGTAATTGGCTTACAATGCAAGCCAGTGAGAAATTATATTTTTATAACTCCCTTGAAATACTATGAATCCTGCTAAATAACCAGAAATACAATTGTCACACTGGTAAAAAAAGTGAAACATAAAGCTTAAAAACATTTCCTTTTCTATACACCCTTAACATCAAATAATGTAATGCTCCCATCTTAACATTACAGCTACAGATTGAAGCCCAAATGAGAGCTGTAGCTCCCTCCCTGATCTAACACCCCTCAAACACTAAGCTGAGGAATAAAAAATGTTTATTCTCTCATCTGGTTCTCCTCCCTTCTCTCCTAAGGGGCAGCATTATGTCCATCCTTAATGTTTGCATGAGGAGTACACACACACACAACAAATGTTGCAAAATTCTTGCTCCATTTGATAAACTTAGCCCACATTACAGTAACTTCATTTTCATTGCAGACTATTTCTGTGAATTCTGAGGCTGGCGTATTCCGGAGTTCATTCAGCTGCACTAAGCTGAACTACCATTTTTTCTAAATAGGGAAGCATTATATTTTTGTATAAAGCTTGAAAAGGATGGATGAGATTTTTGCAGATAACACACAAATACGGTTTTGTAAATTTGTTATATAGAATGTATAGGTTTCAAATGACAGGCAACTATGGCTATTTGAGTTATAATCGATGGGTGGTTGTAATTTTTATGAGTGGGTCCATGAAAGTTCAGTCTGACAAGATAGACTGGGGAGAATTTAAGCCTACCCATCTGATTATCTAGGTTTACCTTGGAATTGACAAGGGTACTACTCCATTTGACATGTAGAAGGTTGTTCCAGAGGTGAAGAATACATTCCTGCAGATCACACATTGTTTCATAACTCTCACTGAACAGAATTTGGAATTCAAGCTTGCTTGTTAATAGAACTAGCTTGAATTCAAAATGCAATTCAGTGAGTTATGAAACTAATCTTTAGCAGTACTGACTGACTGCATTCTTTAATCGTTTAAAAACAATGATTGTAACACTTGCTCTCCCCCTCCTTATTTTTGGCTTTGTCCGGAATTCTAAGCAAAGAAGTTGAGATTCTTGCAATTGTGCCTGCTCTTTTGTGGTCGAAGGTCAAGTGGCAGGAAAACCTGGAAAAGGGGGGTATGATCTTGGAATTCAGAGTTTTCTGTGGGACATGGGATGCGCCAAGACTAACCTGGGTGAGATTGCATTACCAGATACTGTTTGTACACTAAGTGAAAGATACATGCTGAGATTTTACATTTTAATTTTGTACTCTGCTAATTAAGCTTGTTGACTGTAATGGGTAGTCTGTATATGATGTATTCTAGGGAGATGCTGTGTTTGTTTTACTAGTTTTAGTACATTGGCCGAAAGGAGCCATATTTCATTTGAAAGCACTTCACAAGAGTGGTCACTAGTCCAGGAAAATTGGTTAAGTATTGGAGAACCCCCCCAACACACACTTTTACCTTTTTGTTAATTTTATGTTGCTGACACTGTTTAATGTTTATAGCATGTTGTAATTTTGATCTTAGACTTGCTGTGGTGATAACTGTCTTTCTAATGATGGAAGCATGTTTTTTGTCTTTAAAGTATTTGACTTATTTATTGGGAAGTAAATAATGTGGGAAGAAATAGCCAGGGAATTGTTATGGCTAGGCTTGTATAGGCCCTAGGGCTGATAGCCTAGTACCAACCTATGAACATAATTTAGGCCATTGGAATGGCTAGGCTTACTACAATTTTGGTCTAGGGGCTAGCAATGCATTTGGGTGGCAGGTCTATTTATGACTGAGGTGTGTGAAGGAAAGCTATTGATATTTTTCTACCATTTGCCCAGGATGGTTTGTTATTGTGGATTTTGTTTTCCTACTTTTACAAATATCCAGTGAAAGGCAAACTGTTATACTTTACTGTAAGAGCTTTTGCATTAATACCTGTACTGCTGCAGTTTCAGTTTTTTGGTCAACAGTGTAAGTTGCATATTTTTAAATAGGTCGTTTATATTGGAAAAATCTTATACGTTAGCAAGAAATTCTCTTAGAAATATAAACAAGTGGACTTGCAGGCAAAAAGTGCTGAAGTACCATTCTGCTTTGTTGCTAGGGTTTGCCAGTCCATGCCCTAAAACATTACCTATGTGTTTATTAGCTAGGAGCACACTTGTTTTTGCTCCCTGATGGCTCTTGTACAGCTATTCTATTGAGGCAGTGTGGTTCTTGCTTGTGTGTTTGCGTGTGCAAGCTCCAGTGCAAGTAATAGTTGCTGTTTATTGTGGGGAGTTTGGAGAACAAACGCTTTACTGCAATTAGAAGTTTATATGAAGGAAACTGGTAATTTTCTAGTACTATTTGCTGGCTTTACCATAGCTTACAGACATTTTAATATAGCTCGGGGAAGTGGGGGGGGCTTAAAGTTACATATGCCAAATGTTCAGTTTTCTTTGCTTAGGTGTAGGGATGCTATTTATTTTTTGAGGCAGATGTGATAAGTGAGAGTCAGTATTCCACCTAGGGGAGAAAGACAGCCCTAGTTGTGGGACAGAGGAAGTGGGAAATGTTTCTGGTTCAGAAGGAAGTTTAACTTTTGTGATCTGATTATGACTTTGGATGTTAAGTAAAGGGTCAAGCTAGATGCAAAGATTTCGGCACTGAATGAGAGTTTCAAGTGTGTCATTTTGGTTATGGGAAATGAACCAGGTGGTGATAGCATCGTTGGGCAGCATTTCTGGAGTACAGAAGAGCACTGTGTTAGTTTTTAGTTAAGGTGTGTGAGACTAGCCAGGTACATACTTTATTATGTTAGCTAGTGATATGCCTGATGTAAAGACTATTCTTCATCTCTAAAGTGATCATTATCTGTACTTTTTTCCTAGCCTCCACCACATCACCATTTCCTCCATAACTACTCATCTTTTCTGTCCTCTGCTGTAATTTTTCAATCTTACTATATGCATAGCCTCCTGGGTTTCTCTCCCTGCCTCTCCATTTTATCTCCCACTGCTTTTTTTTTTTTCTAGGAGCTTGTGCTAAGATGCAAAAGATTTCTCACAGAAGCTGCTGCTGTCATTTGTATTAAGTTATTAGGTTGACAAAGATTACACCAGTTAGGAGCCCTTTATTCCTTACTCAGATAGTCAAAATCTTTTACTATATCACGTACATATTTATATTATGTAATTAAAAAAATCTAATTCCCCCATGTAAAATACTAACGTGTGATGCAAGATCTGCAGGCCACAGGATCAAACCTCAATCCATGCCTTGTTAATAGATGCTTTTATTACTTTCATCCATTTTGTTGCTGCTTTATTTTTTGCCCAGGTTTTGCATTTTTTTATTTTTGCTTTGCATACTTTTGAGTTTCTAGGTTGCATCCCTCTTAAACCTCCTATTTTTGCATTAAAGCCAATGTCACACCTGGCAATGAACTGTTGAATTATTTTTTTAGTCAGTGTTAATAAATAGTTTATCCAATGTTACAACTGAAAATGAACTGTTCAATTGTTTTTCACAGTCAATATCAATAATTTGTTAAACTTGTATTTTTATCTTTATTACTCTATCACTCATTCCAAGATACTGAAACCTGCACTTAATTTTACCTGCAGGCTTATTTGTGGGTGTTATGGCTTTTGCCTAAAATAGATCAAGCATGTCAAAAATGGTACTTCTTTTCCAGCTTAACAGAAGTAAGAGGAGGTGCACAGCCAGGACTTTTTTGTGCAAAACAGGGTCCTTTGAGGCTACAACCCTCCATGTGAGTAATAGCAGACATACCTCTGCATAAACATAGATGTTGACAAACGTCACTAAGCAGCCCTCAGACTGCACTTGCAGTTTAACTACACTACAAGGTATCTGTTAGAGTATGATTTTTCATGCATTTAAAAATTGAAAACTGGAGTGCTTCTGGTGGGAGTGACCCATGTGTGGGTGTGGCTCAAATAGGGGTGTTCCTTAAGTATGGTGTGGGTGGGGCTTAAGGGGTGCCACAGCAGTACTTTGCCTAGGGCGCTGTTTCAGCTAAGGCCAGCCCTGGTTCTGTTTACTGTGGTGACAAGGTTTAGGTCCCTAGAGCATGTAGCTCGAAGGGATTGGGATTTCTTTAAGTGGAGCATGTCCAACAGCTTTGGGTTTGACATAGCTTTGTATGTTAGGCAGAGATCACCTCTGAGTAGGCGGTATGTGACGGAGTAAAGCTGGAGTTTTTTTGAGACGGTCTGCATAGGGCATCTGTTTGAGGACAGTATTCCTCTTTGTGAGGTATTTCTGCGGCCTTTCCAGTTGTTATAGATGTCTTGTGAGGTACATACCAAAAGGGGCATTGCACTCTATAATGGGTCTAATGAGTGATGAGTAGAGGGGAACACTGACCTCTTTTTTTCTGGATGAGAAACCTTTTGTGATTAGGTGTGCCATGTAGAAGGATTTCCTGACTACTGTGGCAATGTGATTATCAAAGGAGAGACTACTGTCCACCTGTGTCCCAAGGTCTCTTATCACACTTTCGGTGTTAAGTATACTACCTCCTATGTTATAGTTCATGGGTACAGAGTTTTTACCAAAGGGGATGACAATGCACTTTTTGGCATTGAGCTTGAGGCCATGGCTTTGACACCAGGCATCTATCTCAGTGAGGCCCTTTTGTAGGATGTCCACGTCATTAGGAGTTTCAATTATGGCTCCTAGTTTGCAGTCATCTGCGAACTTCATTAGTCAAAGACCTTCTGTGTTAGCCTGTACTTCAGAGAAGTAGATACCAAACAGGAGAGGACCCAGGACTGAACCCTATGGAACTCCACTTGCCACTGGTCTGATGTCGGATTTGGAGTCTGCTACTTTCACAGTGTGGGTTCTGTCAGTGAGCCAGTTGGCAACCCATCTTGTTACATAGGGATTTATACCTAGTTTAGTGAGTTTATCTATAATTCCAGAGTGGGGGATGGTGTCGAAAGCCTTGGCAAGATCTAGATAGGCTGTTTGAACCACCTTACCCTTGTCTATGGCTTTGGTGACTGCTTCAAAGAAGTCTATCAGGTTTAGGAGATATGATCTGCCTTTTACAAACCCGAACTGGGTGGGATCCAGAGTTCGGAGATTACTAATGTCTTTGTTTATAAGTTCCATGATGATACCTTCATGGCCTTGCAGACCAGGCTTGTCAGGCTAATGGAGCGGTAGTTCCCGGGGTCCGTGGTGGCTCCCCCCTTGTGGAGTGGAATAACCGTTGCTGTGCGCCATTCAGCAGGCACAAAGCCTGAGGTGAGGCTATGATTGAACATGGTGCTTAGGTGGTGTGCCAGTTCATTCTGTAGTTCATGTAGAATGCAGCCTGGGATGTTGTCTGGTCCCATGGATGCTGTGTTCTTGGCTTTGGAGAGTGTGGTTTTTACCTGTGCAGCTGTGATTACAGGAACTTTGCATTCTTCTGGTATAGAGATGGGCTCTTTAAGGGGAGAGAGGGGGGTAAAGTTAGCACTGAACCTATCTGCCAGGATGTTGGCAATATCAGTTCGGTCTGTATATTTAGTGCCATTGTGCTGTAAATCAGAGCAGATCTGAGCATTGCCATTGAGATTCTTGACATAGCTATAGAATGCTTTGTGGTTGTCATTAGAATCAGTGGCAATTTTGTTTTTGTTACTAGCTTTGGAGGATTTTATCAGGGATCGCAGCTTCTTACTGAGGCTGACCAGGGAGCTCCTCCACTCGTGGGATTTTACTCTCTTTTGTAAGAGTTTCTTCCTTCTGTTGTACAGTTTGTTTATGGCAGGGGACCACCAAATTAGCTTCCTTTTTTTGGAGGATAGCATCTTGGTTCTGTTTGTGATGGCACGATCCATGCACTCATGTAAGTGCTTATAAAGTGCAATTGTGTAGGATTCAATAGTCGTAACTGTATTGTCCATCTGCATGGGTATTATGAAGTTCACCACCTCTGTCTTAAGAACCATGAAGTTGGCTTTGGAGAAATTATTTACCATGGTTTCCTTAATGGGGGGATGGAGGCAGGATGTGGATATCTAGGGTAATTAGCTTATGGTTGGATCGGACCAATGAGGCGTTGCCTTCAGGTGTGGAACACCGGTCACCCATACTGGTAATGACTAGATCTAGGATATTGTTGCCCCTGGTGGGGGTGTGGATAAGTTGATCCAGGGCATTGGAGTTTATGAATTCCAGAAAGTGTTGAGTGAAGGAGTTGGTCCATGAGTAGTTTTCCCAGTTAATGGTGGGGTAGTTGAAATCACCCATTATTAGGGTGTTTGGTTGAACCCTAATATTTTCCAGTACATCAAGAAAAGAGGAGTGGTAATCCTGGGGCATGGTGGAAATTTGGATTGCAGTTTTGCCCAGAGTTAGTTGCACTTGGATAATCTCGGCTGCATTATGCTGAGCAACTAGCCTGGAGGTGTGGATATCCTTAATGAATATGGACACAGTACAGGTTACATGGCCAAAAAGTGTGGTATGAGTTATAGCCTGGTAATGCAGGAGTGCTCTCTGGAGCCTTGAACCAGGTCTCAGTCACTGCACAGATATCAATGTTCTCCATTTTAAGGAGTGCCTTGAGTGAGTGCATTTTGAGATTTAGACTTCTAGCATTGAGTAGCATCACCCTCAGTTTTTGTTTGCCTGTTCCTGTTATGGTGGTGAATTTGTCATTTGAACCTTGCCTAAAAAGCACTATAGGGGCAGCAAGAACATTAGCCAGTATCCGGAATCTCAGGGGTGACAGTTGCAGGCCATCTCTGGCAAAGCATCGTGGTCTGTTGACCATGTCATCCCAGGCAGACAAATACTGGATCCCTTTAGAATGGCACCAGAAGCTTAGCCAATTGTTGAAGTCAATCATTTTGTCCTTGTACTGCGGCATCATTCTGGGTGATGGCAGAATGCTACTCAGGGCTAGGGTTATACCTGCCTGGGCTACAAGATTGGAGAGCTCTTCCATGTCTGTTTTCATTTAGTCCAGGGAGGTACATCTCAGGTCGTTCACACCAACATGGACAATGACAGAGTCATATTTGTACTTGTTGTGGATTACCTGAGTGTGTGGTTTATGTGGCGGATCCTGGCACCCGACAGGCAGCTGACAGTAACCTTCTCCTTTTTTAGCCTGGTGAGTGGGACATCAGTGTGCCTGACTATAGAGTCGCCTATGACTAGTGTATTGGGTACGTTGTTTTGCCTTATTGTCTGTGTTTGAGTGGCACACTGAGTCTGTGGGCTATGTGTCATTAGGGTTGTGTTGGGGGGGGTGGAGGTTTCTTGCATTTCTGCTTTGGAGGTCTCTGTTGCTTGAGCAGATTATTATTGAGAGCCTCCACAAATGTTTTTGTGTTTCTATGTGTGGATTTTGGTGGTGTAGATTTAGTGAGACTATGTGATGAGTATGGTGTGGTGCAAGTGTTTACCTTCTCCTCTTGACAGTCAAGTTCAGTCTTGATTGGAGAGAACTTAACCTCCAGTTTGGCTAGATAAGTGCATCTCTCACAGGTTGTAGTGTTGGGTGGTAGGAGGAGAGGGTTGTCTGTGTACATGAGGCAATTTCTACATTGCCCCAAGATGCCCAGATTCATCAGATAGACAGGAGAGAACACTGGGAGCTGACCCTTGGACATGCCTGAATAAAAAAAACTATTTTCCTCTAGATAAGTGAGGAAAGTGAGTACCAGAGCTGTTTTTTCTCTAAGCAAGTGAGGAAAGTAAGTACCAAAACTGTTTTCCTCTAGGGAATGAGGAAGGTTGAGTGCTGCAGTAATTAGTAGGTTATTTAGTACTTACAAGTTCTGAACAAATGCTGATCACAAATAAGCAAATTCAACTGCTAAAAGTAAGAATCTGTATCTGGACTAAACTAGTTACAGGAAAGGAGGGAAACAAGTGCAAATGTGGGCTTTTAAATCAGAAAGTTGGGAGAGATGGAAAAACTGCCCAAATGGCCAATAACTACAATTTCTGTGCCAGAACCACTCCTTATATGGTAGATAGGTTACCTTGTGCTTACCACTCCCACTGATAAGCCAGAAGGCTTCCCTCCAACACAGAAAGCTTGGGAGGCTCAGAAGCTTACATACAGTCCTGGATACAGCAAATCTGAATCTGGACTACACTAGTTACAGGAAAGGTATTTTTTTGTTATATATACAGAAAAGTAGCTAAAACAGAAGTCAAAACAATTCAAAAGCAGTGCAAGCTAGCACACTTGAGTATGCAGCAATGTTAGACCAAACAGTTTAAAAATACAATTAAATTAAAAATTACTAAAAACAATGCAGGAGTCTATTAGGTAGAATGAGGTAAAAAGATGGGACTGGGGGGGGGGAGTGTCCCAGATCAAATCTACAGTGGGTGTGGGCAACTGCAAAAACCTCCAAATTTAAACAACAACACAGGAATAGGGAGGGTGGGTATGTGAAAACCAACACCTTCAGCAGAGATCTGAAAAACTATACAGTGAAGCAAAAATAACAGTGCACAACTCTGAAGTCAGCCAGCAATGATATAAAATTAGTCAAACAACAATTGCCAGTACACAACTCTGAAGTGCCAGAAAAATATATTCAGCTCTGTATCCCTCCAGATAGTTTGAAGAGCACTCTTTCAGGACACAGGAAGGCTCCAGCAATGATATGTATTCATTTCTCATTTCTTCTTTTGAGAGTGAATCACAGATATTCTTGCAGAATAAATATTAGCATGGTATCCAGCTTGTGTGCAAACTGGACTTTAAAAGATGTTACAATAATATTTTGCAATGCAAATGACTTAGAGAATTTGTACTTTACCATATTCTGCACCTTACATTTCAATACTTGTATCAATAGACTAATCACAGAAACATTTCTGTTGGTTATAGTTCAGCAAGCATCGTCATTACTATTAAGTTAATATATGTTGGTATTAAAGCATCAGAATCATTGCCTGACTGATTCTGTATTGCTAAAACTGAATTATGCTCAAACTATTGTAATGTATACATTTGCAAAGATTATGCAAGCCAAAGCAAACATTCTGAATTTGTGATCCTCCCCCATCACTCTCTGGTTCTCATTTGTCATAATGCCACTAGAACTGTTTTCTGTCATAAAACTCTTATTCTGAATTTAGAGCATCAATTATATTGATAACATCAAACTTTTCACTAATACTAGCTCCAAAAATATTATGTTGTTTTAATAAGGCTTGAAGTGATACAACTTGAAATAATAACTTGAAATTCTTAGATTTGAAAACATGGTTCAGGCAGTCTTGACCCTTATGATTTTGTATGTCTAGAATAAGACAGATAATATCATGGAGATTTAAGCCATTTCCAGTTAACATTCAGTGATTTGAATATAGATTCAGACAGAATATTGTATTGTGTACCAAAGTTTAACAAATTTTGGCATCCAGTCATCAACTTTTATGTCTCAAAACTAATTTTGTTTAAGCTTGTGATGTAGACTAAATTCACAGTTTCACCTCTTTAGTTTCTATTAGTACTAGCACCAATTAATCTATCATCTATATTCTGTTCATGTATTTTTAAAGTGACATTATATTTAATTTTTGTTCTGCCCATTTATTTCTACAGCATAATTGCCATACTGCTTTGTTTCACTTTTTCCAACTCTTGTAAAATGACCATGAACTTAAAGAACTAGCAATGGGGATAGTTTATTGCTGCTTGTCTATTGCTGGGCACCACCTTGAGTGCCCAAAACTCACCAGTGATATTGACTTTTCATTTTAATGTTTATATGCACCTATTGTCCAGTTCTGTTTTTCACTCACAGCATTTGCATAGAATTGTAATGATATGACAGTTAATGAAAACATCACAGTTAAATGTAGAATACATTAAAATATTACCTAATATCAAGCTTGTAAAAGTCGAGTTACTTTCACATGGAATCATCTGAAAATGACGAGGGTTACAAATTATGAAGATGTATTGAGAAGGTCTAGATAAAGTGGAGATAGAGTTAGAAGTGAAGAGGGATAGATGATAGTTAGTTAGAGATTGTGAAGAAGTAGCTGTATCATGGCCAGTTACGTAAAAGAGTGGTGACAGTAAGGGTTTGGAGATTATCCAGGACCATCACATCTATAGAGCTGACAACTGAGAAGGTAGGATTTTAGTTGAGTTTTAAATGATTTTAGTGAGTGTGCTTGTTGTATTGCTATTGGGATGGACTTCCAGGATTTAGCAAGTTGGTGGTAGCAGAGTGATTTGCCAGCAGAATTGTTGAGTTTGGATACATTTAATAGGGGTACTAGTCTGCTGAACATAGTGACCTGGAAGGGTTATATATTTGTGTGAGTTTGGAAATACCTATTTCCAGCAGCAGAAAACTAAGCAAAGGCAGCCAAATAGACAGTGAGTATCTTTATATTTTTCTTTAAATGTATTAGGCCAATAGTGTATGTCACTACATATATGTAGTTCCTAAGAATGCAAATTGTTCTTTTACCTGGTCATCTGAAAAATGTAGATTCCTGCTACAACAGAAAAGTTTGGAGAAATCGACTTTTCAGAAAAATCTAGGCAGTCTTCCTGTGGAAATCTGGATAAGAGGTCTGTCATGTCAGTAAACAGTAAATGCAAACAGTGCTTGGATTTTTTACATACACTAAGAATTCCATATTATTTCCCCTTGCTGACTTCCTCCCAAGACTTCTGTTTCCAGAAAGTACAATAATCATATCATTATAACTGCTTCTTGATCTTGACTAATATGATATGCTCTGCACATCTTTCTGAAACAAGATAACATAATTTTGTAGTATGTTACTAAAAAAGGCTGTAACATAATATTCTTCTCCAACATGAATATGTAGTTCTTAAATTGCTAAAGAACACTTACACTGACTATGGTTTTGGTGAAACTGCAGTTTTCTGACATACTTTAGAATATTTTTTTCTGCAGTTTCTCATGGTGTAGTTAGTTACTGTGCACTGTGGCTGTGGTGACACTTTGCCTGCAAGTATTTTCGATACCTCTCTAGATTTTTTTCCCTTGAGTTCTTCCCACCTGCACTAAATGAGGTTTCACTCATGAAGTGGCTGCATGCAAGTGCTCTGAATTTTGTCTGTTTGTATAAACTGGTGTGCTCATTTATGCACATGTGAATTCCAACGTTTTGTGTGCCATGCATTGTATTTCATATGCCTAAATGCATTTTGGATTTTTTATAGATCATCCCATTTGGATTTGGGTGTTAAGAGTTCATTCCCTATCTCTTTCTGGAGTGCAACAGTTGTAGTTTGCAATGAATATTTTTGTCTTGTCTTATAGCCTCTGATTGGTATTTATTCTGCTGTATGTGTCTTACTTAAGAAAACATTTATAGAATGCATTTTGAACTTACATGGAAGTAATGTTGTCTAATTCATTAATTGCATTGATTCATTTATATCAGCCAGTAATATATTATCAAAGTAATTGTGACTTAAAGTCATGTTCCATTTACAATTTTATTTTTCCAGCTTAAACCTTAATTCTTGTTTTTTTTTTTTTTGTTTTGTTAATGTAAGACAAGTGCAGATGGATAACCAGTTTTTGAAGAGTGAAAAGAAGCTGACATTAATTTTAAACCTCTTAAAATTATCAAGTAACTTTAAGCTGGCAAAATGTGACTAAATGATTGTTTAAAATCTTTTCAAGGGGTGGTTTGGAATAACATTTTCTCCTAAAATCCCAGCTCATGAATATGTTATATAGGCATAGTAGCCATGAGAATACTATATAAATGAATTTCTGCTGAGTATTTGCTTTCACTTACATAGCAGAAAAATAATTCATTTCTATGTTTAGCAGAATGTGAAAAGAAAGTCAGACAAGTTACAAAGGCACAGATGCTCACAACAAATCTCCATGCTTTTTGGTATGCACTGAGTGAAGACCTGTAGTTTATTATGCTTAAAGATACAAAATCATCTCTGCAAAAATGGAACTTGGGACTAATCTTGACCTTAAGGTCATTGGCTTTAGAAGTGATTTGTTATGCAGGCTGTGTAGGTTTGGTTTATAAAGACATTGCTTTCTGTCCCATTTTATTTTAGAAGTGAATTTGCTTAGCTGGCTGTCCAAGACCAAATGTTAAAGACTTTGCTTTCATTTTCAGCTGCTGGAAAGATATATACATATTTAAGTAATAAAATAATAATGGTACACAATTAGTATTAAACTTCTTAAATATGAGGACTGTTTCATATAATAACAGAGGAAATATCACAGCTTTCATAAGAAAAAATAAAGACTCACATGCTATCCTTGAGCCACAAAGATAGTTTATTTCTTGTACTGCAGTTGGCCATATAAGAATAAGGGAACAAGTGAGCATTTTGCCAAAATAAATTAATTGAAGGGGACATTTTCTTTTTCCTCCAAACAGAGAGAGGAAATATAGAGACATTCCTTGACAGTTTTATAGGCATGCTTAAATTCTACACACAACTTGATTCACTAATTACTACAATATGGCAATATATGAAATAGTTGGCCAGATGGTGTGGCAAACATTAACTTGATCTTGTATCAGTCTTCAAATTAGCAGATTGAATGTAGTACCATAGGTTCAATTAGAAGTCTGTGTGCAACACACATCATAATGACACAATATACTAAGAGCATCAAGGCTGGTTCTGACTTGGGTTTGCACAGCCAGACTAGAAAGTATTATCTCCTAAGTAAGCATATAGGATATATTGCTGTCAGTGTTGGTGTATTTTTATTTATATTTATTCTTAACAATGAGATCAAAGAGGAACTTTTTTCAGTTAAGACATTACATTATGTATGATTCTGATAGTGAATTAAACACAAAATGCAATAAATAATAAATCATATGCAATGTAGGATGAAACTGAAAAATAAAAGTACAAGACAAGAAAATGCAGTCATTAATAATGAAACACTTAGGCACACAGGGGAAAGCTAAGAAAACATAATGTATAAGAGTACCAATTCTTAAATATAGCACATGCAGAAAATATCATCACCGTATAAAGCAACAACAGCTCAGGGTTTTATGTTTTTGCTTCTCACTTTCTTGAAGGAATGCCTTAGTGAGCTGAACAGGCTACTTTCTGGAGATACCAAAAAAGAAAATCCTCAGTAAAAAAAAAAAAAAAAAACTATCTACAGTTAATAGATACACTGTATAACAGAGGCACAGTTGCTTTTATTACAAGCCCATTATCTGACAATTCAATATAAGTAACTCTGCAACAGTATATATATTTTTTGTAGGTTACCAAGAAATTACTAGTAAATAATTGCAGTTGCCCTATAATACTGAGCTTTCTTTTGTACATATTTAAACTATGTTTCCAGTGAGATCAGTGGTTGTACAAATTCATATGAGTGCCATGTAATGAATTGGATTTATCTGCAAAATATTCACATAAGTCAGCAGAGTACACTAAGTTCAGAGTCTTCTTTGTGGGAAACCAGATGATATGCTAATACATATTAGTACTAGAATGCTACCTCAGTGTAATGCAACTAAAGTAGGCAGTCAGTAATGTTGGCACAATGTCATACATTACCTGAAGCTACATGCCTAACAAGAAATGTCCATAAGTAATTATGGTCACATTCCCAAGGCATGTGTATAAAATGCACACAACACCAACCTTACTTGTCCTAGAGATATGCGGCAAAGGAATGACAGAACATAAAGGAACATCAGCAACATTCCCTGCATACGTCAGTTATCTGCAATATATTACAGAGTCCATCAAAAAACACAAGGGAAAAAAATTAAATATTACCACATGTGTAGTTACAGACTCCATTTTAAACTGAAAAATCAAAACTTTTTTTTTCATCTAAGTAGCATACACAGCCACATTACCAGCACTTACTTTATCTAACAAAAAAAGATGTGGGACATGTATGGGGAAGACAGGTTATACACAACCTCCAGGAAAAGGTTGCTAGAAAAGCAAATGGAGAGTGAGGGTTAAGAAAAGGTGCACACAAGATGGATGAGTGAATGGGAACGACAGATGGAGAGTCAGGAGATCGTGAGTAATTTTTATTTTTTATTTATTTATTTTAGGAAATAGGCCCCTTTTTTCATTTTTTAGAGAAGACAAGGATTAGAACGGTATTAGCAAATAGAGAATGGGAAAGGTTGGATAAAAATCATATAGCAGATAGAAAAGGTTGGGTAAGAAACATATAACAAATAGCACACCACAGGACATACAAAGGTAAGTAACATATGAAAAGGACATGTATGGTGCACAGACAACACACAAATGGACTGCACAACATGGGTCAAGGGAAGGACAACTCCTGTATCCTCTTAATCCTGCTCTGTCCTCTGGAACAGGACTGTTGGTAAGCTTCTGAGCCCTGAAAGCCTTTTTGTGTTGGGGGAAAGCCTTCTAGCTTATCAGTGGGAGTGGTAAGCACTAAGTAGCCTGTCTACCATGAGAGGAGAGGTTCTTGGCCCAGAAATTGTAGTTTATTGACCATTTGGACAGTATGTCTGTCTCTTTCAACTTTTTGGTTTAAAAGACCACATCTGCATTTGTTTCCCATCTTTCCTGTAACTAACCTACTGGGTATCACTAGAAAGCCTTAAACTGATACAAGCCTTCTAGCTTAGAAGAGAGACTTTGGAGTGATTAAGTATCAGTTTTCTGTACTTTCTTGCTGTAATTAACTGTGTTCTGCCTAAATGCAGATTTTCCAGTGTTTATTGTGATTTAAAAGCTTGTTTTTTTTCACATATTGTACATATTTGACTGCCTGCACTTTTAAAAAGTTGTTTTTTGTTTAAATAATCTGTTTAACTGTTGTAGGCTACACACTAAAGTGTGATAGCCTTTTCTGATCGTTTGTAGTCATTTAAAGCAGTTTTAAGTATATTTTTTACTATTTTTGCCTTATCTTTAAAAAAAAAAAAAAAAAAGCAAAAACAATTCCTTGTTTCCCACCTTTCTAAGCTAGTATAGTCCAGTTTTCAGGCTAGTGCTGAATTCAGGGCTGTGATACTAGTTTCTGAGTTGCCCATACCTTACTTGGATAGAAGGAAGTTTCTCTGTTCACCTGTGAGAGAGGGGAGCTTTGAGCAACCTATCTGTCCCTGGAGGAGTGGTTCCAACCCAGAAGTTAGTAGTTTATTGGCCATTTTGGGCTAATTTCAATCTCTTTCATTTCCCTACTATAAAAACTGCATTTGCACGGTTTTGTGCACCGGGCAGTGCCGGTTAGCTACGGTTAAATTATTCCCGGCTCCACTAAGTCTCCTCTTCAGTTTTTCCCTTGAAACTAGTTTAACTCTCAACCTAAGCACTCAAAAAGCATCCTACAGCCCATCACTTGCTCAGACCTAATAGCAAGCACTAATATACCCTGACACTGATTGCCAAGCAGGACAAGGCTCTTTATTCACCCCTCACCAACCAAGCAACTAAGCAGCTCACCCTACTATTCAGGCATGACCAAAGGGCAATTTCTCGTGTACTCTCCAGTCCAGCTGATGAATCTGGGTATCCTGAGGCACTGTTACAACTGACTCCTGTACACAGACAACCCTCTCCTCCTACCACAAAACACTAACATATGTGAGAGATGCAATTATACAGTCAAACTGGAAGCTAAGCTGTCTCCACCCAAGACTGGAACAGACAATCAAGAAGAGAAGGTTAACGCTTGCACCACACCTCCAGCCACATACAGACCTACTAAAACAGCACTGGCAAAAAATACACATAAATACACAAAATCATACTCGGAGGCTCTAAATAAAAACCTGCAAAAGCATCAGAGACTCTAAAGCAGACACCCAAGCAACCTGCACCTCCTATCACAAACCAGACAACACATAAAACACAAAATCAGTGTGCCGCACAATCACAGCCCTTAAGGCGAAATAACATACCTAACACACTAGTAATAGGTGACTCTATAGTCAGGCACACTGACGTCCCACTCACTAGGCTGGACAAGCATAAGGTTACTGTTAGCTGCCTGTCATGAGCCAGAATCTGCCACATAAGACAAGCACTCAGGTCACTCCAGAACAAGTACAAATATGACTCTGTCATTGTTCATGTTGGTGTGAATGACCTGAGATGTACCTCCCTGGACTACATGAAAACTGACATGGAAGAGCTCTCTGATCATGTAGCCCAGGCTCTTATGACCCTCACCCTGAGTAGCATCCTGCCCTCACTAAGAATGATACCTCGGTATAAAGAAAAAAATGATCAATTTCAACAATTGGCTAAGCTTCTGGTGTCATTCAAAGGGGATCCAGTGTCTGTCAGCCTGGGACAACACGCTCTACAAGCCTTGTTCCTTCACAAGAGATGGCTTGCACCTGTCACCCCTAGGCTTTTGAATACTGGCCAAGGCTCTTGCTGCTCCCATAGTGCCTTTTTTACGCAAGGCTCAAAAGTCAAACCCATCTCCATAAACAGCACAATTAACAAAAAAATGAGGGTTATGCTACTCAATGCCAGGAGTTTAAATCTCAAAATGCTCGCGCTCGAAGCACTCCCCATTATGGAGAACATCGACATCTCTGCAGTAACTGAAAGTTGGCTCAAGGCTCCAGAGAGCACCCCAGCACTACCGGGCTACAACCCATACCACACGTTTCAGCCAAAGAACACGGACCGAAACACAAAAAGAGGGGGTGTATCCATATTCATCAAGGATATCTACACCTTCAGGTTAGTGGTGCAGCATGATACCTCTGAGATCATCCATTTGCAACTAACAATGGGCAAATCTGCAATGCAAATTGTGGCCTGCTAGAGATCACCCTTCATGACCCAGGAGCACCACTCCACCTTTCTGGAGACACTGGAAAACATGAAGGTCCTACCGAACACCATGATATTGAGCAATTTCAATTACCCTAACATTCACTAGGAAAACTACTCGAGTACAAACTCCCAGGCCCAGCATTTCCTGGAATTCATCAACTCAAACACCATGGATCAGCTGGTAAACTCCCCTACCAGAGGTGAAAGCACATTGGACCTGGTCATCACCAACATGGGCGACAGGTGTTCCACACCGGAGGTCAACCCATCATTGGGTAGATCAGACCATAAACTAAACACTCTGGATGTCCACTCCCCATCACCACCCCCAGCTAAGGAAACCACAGTAAAAAACTTATTTAAGACAGAGGTGCTAAGTTTCACAGCCCCCATGCTAAAGGATAACGCTGCCCAAGATGTAGAAACCTTTACAAATGCACTCTATGAGCACCTACAAAGATGCATGGATTGTGCCATCCCTAGCAAAAGCAAGACTCACTCCTCTAAGAGAAGAAAACCAGTTTGGTGGACCCCTGCCATAAACAGGCTATACAATAGAAGGGGAAAACTAGTTCAGAAAAAAGCAAATCCCAAGAAGGAAAGACATCCCTGATCAGTATCAGTAAGAAACTAAGGTCCCTCATGAAATCATCCAAGGCTAAATTCGAATGAAAAATAGCCAAGGATTCAAAAGATAACCACAAAGCCTTCTTTAGCTATGTTAAGAATCTAAGTGGCAACTTGAAGATATGCACTGAACTAGTGCAAAATAGCACAAAATATACTGACCCTTCTGATATTGCCAACATCCTGGCAGATAGATTCCGTGCAAACTTCACCCCCCCTCACTTCCAAAAGAGCCCACAACAAATCCTGAAAGTTGTAGTGTCCCAAAAATCACAGATGCACAGGTGAAAACAGCCCTTTCAAACGCCAAAAAACACAGCATCAATGGGAACAGATGGTGTCCCAGGCTGCATCTTGCACAAACTACCAAACGAACTAACCCCCCCACCTAAACACGCTCTTCAGCCTCAGCCTCTCCACAGGCTATGTGTCCATAGAATGGTGCACAGCAATGGTTATTCCTCTTCACAAAGGAGGGGCCACAACTGACTCTGGTAACTATCGCCCCATAAGCCTGACTAGCCTGGTCTGCAAGGCTATGGAGCGCATCATCATGGAACTCATTAACAAAAACATTGGGAACCTCCCACCACTTGACCCGACCCAGTTCGGCTTTGTTAAGGGCAGATCATGCATACTAAACCTGGTTGACTTCTTTGATACAGTCACCAAGGCCATAGACGAGGGATAGGTGGTTCACACAGCCTACTTTGACCTTGCCAAGGCTTTCAACACCATTCCCCACTTGGGTATTACAGAAAAACTCACCAGCCTGAACATAAACCACTACGTCAAGAGATGTGTTGCCAACTGGCTTACAGACAGAACTCACACGGTAAGAATAGCAGGCTCTAGGTCCAACTCTAAAACAGTCACAAGTGGTGTCCCACAAGGCTCGGTCCTGGGACCCCTACTGTTTGGCATATACTTCTCAGAACTACATGCAAACACAGGAGGACTATGGCTAACCAAGTTCGCTGATGACTGCAAACTGGGAGCCATAATTGACTCTCCAGCTGACATGGACATCCTCCAAAAGGGCCTTACAGAGACAGACACCTGGTGTCAAAGTCATGGCCTCAAGCTAAATGCCAAAAAAGACATAGTCATCCCGTTTGGGAAAAAGGAAACACCCACGAATTACCACATATGTGGCAGCCCCCTTAATACAGAAGAGGTAATAAGATATCTGATGACCCAGGTAGATAGTAATCTCTCCTTTGACAATAATATTGCCAAAGTAGTTAGGAAATCCTTCTATGTGGACCATCTAATTCCTAAAGGGTTTGCATCTAGAAATAAAGAGGTTATAGTGCCCCTCTACTTGTCACTCATTAGACCCATCATAGAGTACAATGCCCTATTTGGGATGTACCTCACAAGACACTTCCTACAGCTGGAAAGACCACAAAAGTACCACACCAAGAGGATTACTGGCCTCAAACATATGTCCTATGCAGCCCGACTGAAAAATCTCCGGCTGTACTCAGTGGCATATCGCTTACTCAGAGGTGATCTCTGCCTGACTTACAAAACCATGTCCAACTCAGAATTGATGGACATGCTCCACCTAAAGAAATATAAGTCACTGCTAGCCACGTGCTCTAGTGAGCTAAACCCACCACAACAATAAATAGAACATACTGGAGGGATAGATTCCTGTCACAGAGACTCCCCATGCTTTGTAACAAAATTCCAAACTACATTAGGCAGAGCCCCTCACTAACACTCTTTAAGAGAAACCTTGACGAGTGGCTGGGTAACGGAAAATACACCCCTGGGATCACTTCATTGGCTCTGCTTGACAGAGGATCAGTTAATTAATCAATGGGGCGGCGAATGCCGACACACTCTGGCTAGGCTTATAAATGCCCTCGGGCAGATAGCCTAGTACCTACCTATGAACCTATGAACCTATGGAAGTGAATGAGCAGGGTAGAGATGCAAACCACAGTAATAATACATTCTGTACCAATGCACAAAGGAGTGTTGTGATGTCACAATCTGTGTGACAGTCATACAAGGAGTAGGACTAATGGTGAGAATTTAACTGGGATCACTAATTGGGAAAAGTGGACAATAGAGTACACTATGAACATCAAACATCACCAGTCAGTAGGCAGTTGGCAGTACATGTGTAACCAACTCAAAAGCAATGCAACAAAATGACATGTAGGAACACACAAGCAGAGGTTAGAAAAGAACCCCCGTCCTTCATTCAAGAGACAAAAACTTGCATACAAAGCTAAGCAGGAGAACTACAGCAAATATTTCAACTGGCTTTGTAATGGCCAAACAAGCATAATATCTCCACAGTTGGTTAGGAGACCTATGAAGCTGTAGTTCCAGGGATTGTTACATGCTAGTGACATCACAGATTGTGTTCAGGCATGCAATGGGGATATATGTCATGTGTTTACAGAAGGGAACGGGAACATCCAAAATGCTTGGCAAACACAGGTCAAACAGTGGCATGCAGTGCTGTGTTGCCATGTATGATGGTCATGGTGATGTTGATACACTGAAAAACAGCCAAAAAGCACAACAGATGAATAACATCATGGGTGTACAGTAACAAATAAGCATACATTACATGAGTCAGGATAGTGCACAGGTGTAAGTCCTTCCAGCACATTACACCTACTAATCAATGATACTACTGTTCACAAAGGTGTACACAAATATATATATGTTGTTGTGCACATATGACAAGCAGATATATACAAAGTACACAGATGTTACAACAGATTGGATTGTGGTCACATTATGACCTCAGTAATAATATATTTTTTTTTTGCAAAAACTGTCACTTACATAGATACATACACAGGAAAGGCACATCTGATTCAAACCATCAAACATGCATGTTTTCTTCTTACAATACAGTGCGCTAGTGCTGCGTAAATTGCTAGTGCTGCATAAAAGAAGCTGCAAGGTGCATGCATCAAGGTGAAGATATCTGAGATGTGTGCAGCATGCACACTTGACAGGATGCGTGGTGTATGTATGTGTGCAAATGACACAAACAACACAGTCATGTACAACGTGAAATCTGTATGAAGCATAGCTACACACAAAACTCAGTGACTTCAATGACATACGCATATGTACTGCCATGCAACCCTATGAATACAGGTAGCACACTCACAAAAAAGGAAGTAATTGTAAAAGGTTGCTATATGACTGGAAAAAAAGGTCAGCCTGGTAAAAACATCTGTAACACACCACAAGGTGGAGTAAGACACATTTACATCTCAAAGTAACAGAAGTTCATGTGATTGAACAAAACACTGCAAGCATGACAGTGGTCCTGCACTATAAAAATAAGTCTGAGTTGAACTGTAATACAGCACAATTGCTTTGACAAATGAGAGTGTAACAACATTATACACAAAGCACTCTGCATTACATATGCACTCATATAAAGTCACATTGCATTGCGACTGAGCTACCTGAAGATGCGCATGCCTGTTATGTGTAGTACAAATACATTTACTGATCACTACATGGGACTCAAAGGCTTAATGCACAGTAGCCCCAAGGACAGAGTATACATAAGAGTGGGTTGCACACTGTTGTCTAAGATTGTGATGTCCATTTACTGTGGCAAATACTGCACAAATATCCACAATCCCAGTGACAAAAAAATGTGTATGCAAATTGGGCAGCTATGGCACCCATTTGCTGATGGCATCACAGAAGAATGGCATCACAGTGGGACACAAGGGTATTATCAATATTGCTAGCAGATGTAACTGCCCACACATGCCATATGTCACCACCAGTAAATGCTATCACATTAACACTGTCAATCAGACAAGTTTGTGGGTAAGTCAGTGACAAACTACAATCTACACTACTCCTAATTGTGGCAGACAAGGTCCAATAGACAAATACATGGAAAAATAATGGGCCACATTAAGAAGATTAGGCAGGCAACATACAGATTTCAGGGCTACTTGAGCTGTCTGTTGGTAACAATGCTGTCACTAACAACAGCAATGTATATCCCTGTAACAAAATCATTACAATTTACATACCATGACTCACAATATAATGTAACACAGAAAAATAACATGGGCACATAAGATCCAGAATGTGAAGCGTATGTCATAAAGTACATACTGAACGCCTGAATGAAATATGGGCAAAGTGTATTAATATGTGCATATATGTGAAACAAACCCTAAATACAGGGACACCATGGTGGCTGCATGACAGGAGTGTAATATGCAAACAATTCTTAATGTTTTGTGGCCCCACCTATTTGGGGCAAACATTACAACTGATATAGCATGCAGTCTCCTAAAAGGACTCATGCATAACCCATACCATGTCCTGGAAGGAGTTTCCTTAGCCTGAACAAGCAAATAAGAGCACTAGTGAAATCCTCTAAAGCCAACTTCAAGTCCAAATTGGCCACATCTACTAGAGACAATCATAAGGCCTTCTTCTCATATGTCTGCAATCTCAAAAGAAGCACCCAGATCTGTTCAGAACTGGTGGTCA
This sequence comes from Protopterus annectens, assembly GCF_019279795.1. Taxonomy (NCBI): domain Eukaryota; kingdom Metazoa; phylum Chordata; order Ceratodontiformes; family Protopteridae; genus Protopterus; species Protopterus annectens. Next base: position 240,629,108 of record NC_056729.1, on the reverse strand, counting down.
AGGACACCACATATACAAATGCTGTAGATATTGCCAATCTACTGTCTGACAGAATCAGTCAAACTTTCTCCCCTCTGTCCCCGATCAATAAATCAGGACATCCCCATTACCTGTCCCCCACCCCTTATCTCTAGGGACTAGGTCATCACTGCCCTCTCTAAGGCAAAAAATGCAGCCTCCATGGGACCCAATAACATCCCAGGCTGCATTGTGCATGAACTCAGGTATGAACCTATAGCTCCATTATGCACCTTATTCAACCAAAGCCTGAGTACCGGCTTTGTCCCAGCCAAGTGGAGGACACCCACCGTCATCCCTTTACAGAAATGTGGAGCATCCACCAATCTGGGAGATTATAGACCCTTCAGCCTAACTAGCCTGATCTGGAAGGCCATGGAACAGATTATCATGGATCTCATTAACAGTTAACTGGCAACCTCCAAAGACTCGACCCCACACAGTTTGGCTTTGTCAAGGGGAGGTCATGTCTGTTAAATTTAGTCGACTTCTTTGAGACAGTCATCAAAGCCATGGACGAACGGAAGATGGTGCACACCACCTAACTTGACCTGGCCAAAGCCTTTGACACTATTCCCCACTCGGACATAATAGATAAACTTTCACAACTAGGCATCAATCCATATGTTACCAGATAGGTAGCAAACTGGCTCACTGATAGAACCCACCTAATCAAAACAGGGGAAGCTCCTTCAAGCAGTAGAAATGTAATGAGAGGTGCGCCCCAGGGATCAGTCTTGGGGTCTCTGTTATTCAGGATATACTTCTCTGAGTTGTAGGCCAAAACCAGTGAGCTATGGTTGAACAAGTTTGCAGATGACTTAAAGCTGGGTGCAGTCAACAATTCCCCAAGTGATGTAGACATCCTCCAAGAGGGTCTCATACAAACAAATGACGTACCCCAGAAACATGGCCTCAAGCTGAATGCTAAAAGATGCATCGTCATCCCCTTTGGGGAGAGTGATGTCCCCACATATTATCACATTAATAACAATGTCCTAAGTACACACTTAGTAGAGATGGATTTGGGTACCCAGGTTGATAGCAACCTGATGTTTGACTACTATGTTGCTTCCGTTGTAGGGAAAGCTTTCTATAAGGCCCACCTCATAAGTAAGGTTATCTCATCCAGGGACAAAGAGGTCATAACATCCCTGTATTCTTCCATTATAAGTCCAATTATTGCATACATCTCCCCCTTCGGCATGTACCTCGCAAAGCACATGCAGCAGCTGGAGAGACCACAGAGATTCCTCACCAGGAGAATCCAAGGCCTCAAACATCTACCCTACAGAGATAGGCTAAAAGCCCTGTCTTTCTACTCATACAGACTCCTCAGAGTTGACCTCTGTCTGGCATACAAAGCAGTCTCAGACCCCACCTTGATGGGACTGCTGCATATCCACAAGTCAAGCTTCACTCGAGTAACTTGTATACGTGACTTCAACCTGATCTGTGCTATCAATAGGACTTGTTGGTGGGACAGATTTGTGTCTCAGAGACTCCCACATCTATGGAATAGACTCCCTCTCCACATCAAACAGAGTGCCTATTTACCCCTTTTTAAGCGCAGCCTGGATAATTGGATGGGAAACTGAAAATATACCCCTGGGATTTCACCCATATCTCTGCTGGACAGGGGCGTTAGGTGCTCATTTGTCTTAAACATGGGCTAAACTCTTGGCTAGGCTTATAAGGGACTCAGGGCCAACAGCCAACTAACCTCCTATGATCCTATGATCCTATGATCCTATGATGTATTCAGCCACCTTAACCACTGAACTACATCTATGTGATTCTATTTTAACATTTGCTGTAAGACAAGAAGTGTAATTGCATTAACCAGACAGTTTACCTTCCTTCTCACCTGCAATCCTCACATAAACCTGTAATGGATAACTATGTGTATGTCCGTAAGTGTTGATACACATTTGATTACCAAAGTTTCAAACTTTGAACATCATATGGTCGAGACCATATGATCAAAGTTTTGAAACTTCAAAACTAAAATAAAAAAATAAATAAAAACATGTTTTTTGTTTTTACGTTCTTGCAGGGGGGCAGGCCTCCCTGCACCCCCACACTCCCTGCTAATTATAATTAAATATACCAACTCCGAGATCACACTACAGTGAGAAAAATGGTAAATCTCCCATTCCGTGCTGTACAGCAATCTCTATTCCAAATGTATGAAGTTTTAAAACTTCAATTATTTGGTCTTGGCCATATGATGTTTGAAGTTTTGAAAGTTCAGTGATTAATCCGATAGGAACACATATATTTATCTATATATATATATATATATATATATATATATATTTATTTATATATATATATATATATATATATATATATATATATATATATATATATATATATATATATATATGTATATATATATATATATATATATATATATATATATATATATATATATATATATATATATATATATATATATATATATATATATATATACATAAACTCCAGTAAAGGTGAAACTCAACTCAACAGTTTTCTTCATTCTAAACTGAATAACAAGGAATAATCTCAGAGAGTCTATAAATGCCTATTTAAATGCAGCTAGCTTGTAGTAGGTGTTTTTGCACAATGAATCTAATACACATCTGCACATTGCAGAAATGGAGCAGATGTACATTTCACAATATTATAGCAGATAACATACTGCAGAAATGGACTGCATATGCAAAATGCTCATGTGGGTTTTGAATCCACAGTCCCATAGCTTCCTACAGTATTACTCTGGTGATTGCCCTGAATCTAGAGTCCCAAACTTCCCACAGTACTACTCTGTGATTACTCTGAATTCACAGTCCCAAACCTTCCCACACTACTACTCAGTGATTACCCTGAGTTCACAGTCCCAAAGCTTCTCACACTACTAATCTGGTGATTATTCTGAATTCATAGTCCCAAATCTTCCTACACTACTACTCTGGTGATTACCCTGAATTCACAATCCCAAATCTTCCCACACTACTACTCGGTGATTACCCTGAATCCACAGTCCCATAGCTTTTCATACTACTAATCTGATGATTACCCTCAATCCACAGCCCCAAAGCTTCCCACACTACTAATCTGGTGATTTCCCTCAATCCACAATCCAAAACGTTTCCACACTATTATTCTGGTGATTACCCTGAATCCACAGTTCCAAAACATCCCACACTACTGCTCTGGTGATTAGCCTGAATCCACAGCTCCAAAGCTTCCCACACTACTAATCTGGTGATTACCTTCAATCCACAATCCAAAACCTTTCCACACTATTATTCTGGTGATTACCCTGAATCCCCAATCCCAAAACTTCCCACACTACTACTTTGGTGATAACCCTGACTCCACAGTCACAAAGCTTCCCACACTATCATTCTGGTGATTACCCTGAAGCCACTGTCAGAACGCTTCTCACACTACTACTCCTCTGGCAATTACCATGAATTCACAGTCTCAAAGCTTCATACATTAGTACTCTGGTGATTACCCTGAATCCCCAGTCCCAAGCTTCCCATACTATTATTCTGGTGATTACCCTGAATTCACAGTCCCAAATCTTCCCACACTACTGCTCTGATGATTACCCTGGTGAGTTCCTCTATATAACATCCTTTGCTAGCTCTTAGTAGGTGGTCTAAGTACCCACCAATCTGTTAAAGCAGTAACACACACAAATTGATAGGTACAGGAATATTATGCTGTAAAATAATGCATCCCTTCAATTATGTTTATGTTCAACTACAGATCACCATGGAATTTGCACTCACATTCACTAATGCTGTAATGGTGAAGCTTATTCAACGGTGCACCACATTTTCTGATGGTAACACAGAAGTATTGTAGTTATATGTGCTCTACAGTTTACTGCTATATTTACATTATTATAGTCACCTGAATATAATAGATATATTGTGGAAGCACACATCATTAATGTATAATGATATTTTAATTCTTGGAAAGAAAAGCAAAAAGGTATTAGTGTGTGAAATATTTACTTATTTTTGGGATCTGGGGTCTGTCTACTGACATCACTGATCCACTGTCTCCAATAGTTGCTCCTGATACTGGCAATGGTGGTCATCATAATGGCTGTGGACTTGCACACCAGTCCAGAAGATTTCAATCTGTCTGCTAAGCTCCCTGAAAATCTGGTTCCAAAATTGTCAATTTCAAAAATTGGCTAAGTTTCTGGTGTAATTCAAAGGGGATCCAGTGTCTGTCCACATGGGATGACATGCTCAACAAGCCACGCTACTTCGCTAGAGACAGCTTGCACCTGTCACCCTTAGACTTTCAAATACTGGCCAAGGCACTTGCCACCCCAATAGTGCCTTTTTAAGCAAGGCTCAAAAGACAAACCCACCGCCATAAATAGCACAAGTAACAAAAAACTGAGGGTAATGCTACTCAATGCCAAAAGTCTAAACCTCAAAATGCACGCACTCGAGGCACTCCTCAGTATGGAGAAAATCTATATATGTGCAGCAACAGAAACCTGATTTAAGGCTTCAGAGAGCATCCCAGCACTACCAGGCTACAACTCATACCATACATTTTGTCCACAGAACCCAAACTGAAATACAAAAGGCAGGGGCGTATCCATATTCATCAAGGATACCCACACCTCCAGGTTACTGGCACAGCACGATGCTTCAGAGATCATCCACACACAACTAACAACGGGCAACACTGCAATTCAAATTGTAGCTTGCTACAGATCACCCACCATGTCCCAGGACCCCGATTCCGCATTTCTGGAAACACTGGGAAACATAAAGGTCCTACCAAACACCCTAATATTAGGTGATTTCAATTACCCAAACATTAACTGGGAGAACTACTCAAGTACTAACTCCCTTGCCCAACATTTCCTAGACTTTATAAACTCAAATGCCCTGGATCAAATGGTCAACACTCCCACCAGAGGTGACAACATATTGGACCTGGTCATCACCAACATGGGCAACTGGTGTTCCACACCGGAGGTTAACCCCTTGCTGGTTAGATCTGACCATAAAAAAGTCACTGTGGATATCCACATTCCACCCCCACCCCCACCTCCGGTAAAGGAAACCACAGTGAAAAACTTTTCAAAAGCAAACTTCACGTTACTTAAGACCGAGGTGGAATGTTTCAAAGCCCCCATGCTAAAGGATAACGCTGTCCAAGCTGCAAAATCCTTTACTAATGCATTCTACGGGCCCCTAGAAGAATGCATGGATCATGCTATCCTAAGCAAAACCAAGACTCACTCCTCCAAGAAAAGGAATCCAGTCTGAATGACCCCTGCCATAAACAAGATATACAACAGAAGGAGGAAACTAGTACAGAAAAGAGTAACAGCCCAAGAAAGGAAGACATCCCTGATCAGTATCAGCAAGAAACTATGATCCCTCATAAAATTACCCAAGTCTAGCTTCAAAAGAAAAATTGTCAAGCACTCCAAAGATAACCACAAGGCATTCTTTAGCTATGTCAAGAATCTAAGTGGCAATGCTCAGATCTGCTCGGAGTTAGTGCAGAATGGCACAAAATACACCGAACCAACCGATATCGCCAACATCCTGGCAGACAGGTTCAGTGCAAACTTCACCCCCCTCTCGCCCCCAAACGGGCCCATAACCATACCAGAAGAATGTACAGCCCCTGAAATCACAGACACTCAGGATAAAACAGCCCTCTCCAAAGCCAAAAACACAGCCTAAATGGGACCGGACATTGTCCCACTCTGTGTCCTACACAAGCTCAAAGATGAACTAATCCTTCACCTAAACACACTGTTCAAACTCAGCCTCTCCACAGGCTATGTACCCATAGAGTGGTGCACAGCAATGGTTATTCCACTCCACAAAGGTGGAGCCACAATAGACCCAGGAAACTATCACCCTATAAGCCTAACTAGCTTGGTTGGCAAGGCTATGGAGTGCATCATCATGGAACTCATTAACAGAGACATTGGGAACCTCCAAACACTTGACACTACCCAGTTCGGCTTTGTTAATGGTAGATCACGCATCCTAAACCTGGTGGACTTCTTTGAGACATTTACCAAGGCTATAGACGAGCGAATGGTGGTACACACAGCCTACCTAGACCTCGCAAAAACATTCAACACCATTCCCCATTCTGGTATTATAGACAAGCTCACCAGCCTGAACATAAACCCTTATGTCACAAGATGGGTTGCCAGCTAGCTCACGGACAGAACCCACATGGTGAGAGTTGCAGGAAATAGGTCTGACTCTAAACTGGTTACAAGTGGCGTGCCCCAGGGCTCAGTCCTAGGACCACTCCTGTTCGGCATACACTTCTCAAAGGTACAGGCAGGCACAGGAGGACTTTGGCTGACCAAGTTCACAGACAGTTGCAAACTAGGGGCTATAATTGACTCTCCGGCTGACACAGACATCCTCCAAAAGGTTTTCACGGATATCTGGTGTTAAAATCATGGCCTCAAGCTAAATGCCAAAAAGTGCAAAGTCATCCTCTTTGGGAAAAACAAAGTACCCACAAACTACCACAGAAGTGGTAGTCCCCTAAATATGGAAGATGTAATAAGAGATCTGGGGACCCAAGTAGATAGTAATATCTCCTTTTATAATCACTTTGCCAAAGTGGTGAGAAAATCCTTCTATGTGGCCCACCTAATCACAAAAAGGTTCGCATTCAGATCAAAAGAGGTCATTGTGTCCCTCTACTCATCACTCATCAGACCCATCATAGAGTACAATGCCCCATTTGGGATGTACCTTACAAGACATCTGCAACAGCTGGAAAGACCACAGAAGTATCTCACCAAGAGGATCACTGGCCTCAAACAGATGTCCTATGCAGCTCGACTGAAGAAACTCCAGCTGTACTCGGTTGCATACTGCCTACTCAGAGGTGATCTTTGCCTGACATACAAGGCCATGTCCAATCCAGAATTGATGGACATTCTCAACCTAAAGAAAACCATATCCACTTGAGCCACACGCTCTAGGGATCTAAACCACACCACAACAATAAATAGGATGTTCTTGAGGGATAGATTCCTGTCCCAGAGACTTCCCATGCTTTGGAACAAGATTCCAATGTACCAATGCAGAGCTCCTTGCTAACACTCTTCAAGAGCAACCTTGACAAGTGGATGGGAAACAGAAAGTTTACACCAGGGATCACTTCAGTGGGTCTGCTGGACAGAGGCACAGGGAACTAATCTAAGGGGGTGGCGAAAGACAACACATTCTGGCTAGGCTTATAAATGCCTTCAGGCAAATAGCCTAGTACCTTCCTATGAACCTATGAGTGAAGAGCCTCCGGCATTCCTGTATCTTGTCTCATGTTAGACATACAAGGTAAGTAGTTGCATTATCTCCTCATTGGACTAATTTGGCACTTAGACATGCTGTATTCTTCTCTTCATTGATATCTTTGTGAAAGTTGTTGATAAGAAGTTGTAGAAAATCTTCACAAAATTGCTTACTGAGATACTACTGAATTCACAGGTAGCAAGGGAGTGATCTGGAAATATGAAATGATCACATTTTAAAATTGGTGCAATGAGTTTGGCAGCAGCCTATTGGTAGACATCAAGCAAGTGCTATACATATATACTTACACTGACCACTACTGGGCATTTGCACTGAGCAATGTATACTTATGCTGAGCTATTGGTTAATCTATCAAGATCCGAGAAATTCCACAGACTCATGGAGGCATGATTGCTAAATGTTTTATGCTAATGAATGCATGCTCATCAATTACTAATGGCACAAATAACACTCAATAGCTATGTGGATTTAGATGCGCATAATGTTAGCTATGCTTGCCTGACTTTGCACATTTGGTGGGTTAGCTGCTTAGGTTTCTAGATTCCTAAATATCCATGCTGAAAGACTGTCATATTGTCCTCTGTGCACCATTTTATGTCCTAATACACAATAATGATACTGAGCATTCATTAGTAAATGCACTTGTTTTCAGATAAATGGCACTGGTTGGTTTACTACCATAAGCTGATGTAGCGACACGTATCCACTATACATGTCCACCATACACCAGTCTGCCGCACATAAGGAGATATTCTATACATACCTCCCAGGACCTCAAGTCTACCTGTTTATACAGAGCACAGTTTGTGGATAAGATTGGATTACAGGACTGTCCACTCGGTCATATGTATGAAGTGTGGTTTGTGGGTACTAAGTGACAATGAAGCCTTTTATTGGAAGGTTCCATGGCTTTCTGTGGGGATGTTAATGACATCTGCAGTCTTAGCCTCTTTCCCTCTTAATGCGGTTATACTGAAACATTACTTTAAATATGTAGGTATACATCTGTTCCTTATGTGCTGATGTGATGTGTTCCACACATAAATAACTTTCAGCTTCACACAGTACTCATATATATACTCAGCACATTAAGCAGGTGTGTAGCTCTGTTCCATGTGTCTGTTGTGTGTAGGTGACATGGTATGAATACTGAGCTCTGAATGTGAATGTAGGTGTGGATACACCAACAGACAGTGCAGCTAAGTGGTGGTGTAGTAGTAATGTGGACTATAAAAGGCTTCAAGCAGACTCACAGACCTGCATACAAAACATCAATGGATGTATGGCATATCCAAAGCTGTATACTGGTGAGTATGTATTGGACAATCTGTTTATATTTTAGTATAATTACATATGTGTCTCCCGTTTGTTGCCATGTATGTTTATTACTAGTATATACTGAGTCTGTATAAGACTGGCAGGTGTCCTCTTCCATTGCAGTACAATATGTGGAGAGGTAAATCATCTCACACTATTTAAGAGGATCTGTGAATAGGTATAATACAATCATACATACTGATAAGTATATGTTTTATTTTTTGCAGATGTATGGTAGAAAGAGACATGATCATTTCTCTTAGTTTAATTTCACAAAGTACTTTGAGTTTCTAATACAATGAAAGGAATGGACCCCATTCCTAATTTATGGCATGATTAAAGTTCATAAAAATAGTATTGATACAATCTTTTCTCAGCATCTACAATGTGCTCAGAATTGTCTTCTTCTATAATTGATATGGAATTCCATCTAATGGTAACATATCTAAGTACAACTGTAAGCTCTTTTTTTTATTAGACCTGCTACTCTTACTGTTATTGGAACTGCCTGGGTGTATTTCTTCCACACTGTTCTTGTTTCTGCCTGCAAATCTCTGTAAATAAGACACTGCAATCCCTGGGTGTACCAATTTCACTGATCAATACTACTTTTAACTTCTTTTCATGGTCCACCATATCTGATTTTCTTAAATCTATTTTTTAACAGTTTGCGATGGGTGATGCCATCTAATATTAACTTCATTACTCTCTAAACACTTTCTAGTTCATATTTCTAATGCTTCAAGACTACTTCCATATTTTAGGGCTTACACAGCCTCCAATGCAGCAGTCTGGCCACATTATTGTGCCTTTCAGAATATAGGTCCTGTGCTATGAGCATTTGTTTTTTTCTCCCATATTATCCATGGACTTTGTACATCAATGTGTACGTAGTCCACTACCCTGGGACCACCTTATCAACCTTTCATCTTTTGCTGTCAAATCACATCTCCCTTAACCATTCCTGTTTCAAATTTTGATAACATAAGGCTGCTCCAGAGATCTCTGTAATTGTCACTATATGTATATATTTTTCAAGTTTCTTTCCTTCTCAACTGATCCGTTTACTTATAGATTTTCTTTTTTTTTTGACACGTTAAGTTGCTGTCTGACTTCTATCTGTTTCTCATTTTATTTCTATTTCCATGCTTCTGCTAAACTAATCAAAGATGTCATCTTGGACTTCTTTTCCACATGTTTCAAAACTTTTGCTATGTTTGGATTTGGTGAGGTCAACAGATATCTATCCAGTCCCATGAATGCAGATCTATACTTGTAATCAGTTTTACAGGAGGATCAAACCTCCTTCAGAATAAGGAATATGTACTCATGGTATACACTGATTTTCATATATCGTGTGATAAACATGACATATTTTTCTTGTTTTCCTGATGAAATAATCCAGTACCTTTTCGAGCTAGTCAGTCACCCCAAAATTGTAAGAATAGGATGAGCAAATAGGTTTATAGCTTGGAATATATTTCTAGTTGTCAAAGCAGTTTTCAGTATTAAATCTGATCTTCTGAAGTATTCCATACTGAGTTTTTTTCATATTTGATCATGTTTTATTGCTGATCCTTCATCAATTCCCAAATATTTATACACTCCCTCCTGCTGAAGTTCCTTCATATCACATTCCTATCCCACTCTTCGGGCTGCGTCTATCTGCTTTAACTATTGCTTTTGCACATTTATCAAGACCGAATGACAATCTTATATAATCTGACAAATATTTAACCACTTGCAGTTGTGATTTCATCTCTATATCTGATGAACTATACAGCTTTAAGTCATCTAGAAAAAGTAGATGGAAAGTCTTTAATCAAGGTTGTTTTCTGGTAGCCAAATAGTAACAATGTCCTAGTTAGTTAGCTAAGCAACTTACTTGGTTAAGGGCAAGACAAAACACCAGTGGTGACAGAGAATTACACTAGAATACCCCCCTTTGAATTTTTATTTTGATCCCTGGGATAATAATTGCTCTTTACCATGGCTTAACAGCAAACTGGTTTGCCACTGTTTCATAAGCACTGTAATGTAAATGACCAGTGTAGGATGTATCTTACACACTTGTAAGCATTCCTCTATCCATGAATATGGGATATTATCAAATACTTTTTGTAATCTATCCATGCCATAATTACATTATTCCCCATTTTTACAATTTTATTTTATGATTTTGTTTAGCAACAGATGATCCTCTTTTCATCTAATGTTCTTTTGTTCATAGGTTCATACTAAGCTAACTGCCCTTGCAAGCCATTTTAAGCCTAGCCAGTTATCCCTTGTGAGACTCAAATACTGCACCTTGTGCTTGTAAGGCAAACACCTTAACCAATAGGCCGCCCACCATTGTTTCTATTGCCATGACTGTGTTTTTCTTCTAAATGACTATAAAATAAATTCTGTCTGCACAAATTCCAGTATACATCCTGAATATCACCAGAAGGCAAGTTATTAATCTATAGTTTTTTAGGATGGCTTTGCAGTTCATTCTTAAGGAGGAGTATCATTTTTCCTGTTGTTAACTGGACTGGTGCCTATTTGGGATGCCCATATAAGTAAGTCTTTGTCAGGTGTAAATATTTGTGTAAAGATGTTGATGTTTTGTTAGTTTTTGTGTCATGGCCTAGGGTTTTCCATTTAGGAGCTTTTCTTAATTTTGTTTCTGTTTCTGGCCAAAGCTTCATCCCACTTCATATCCTCCACATCACAACTCTTTGCTCTTTATTTTAATGTATTTATCCCTTCAGCATATTTGTGTGTTCCACAGGGTGTTCATAAATATTTCACCAAAATGATTCTATTTCTTCTTTTTCTGCTATTTCTGTTTCTTTTGCTTTATTTCCCAGTTTTAAATAAAGCTTTTGGGGGTCATCAATAAACTGCTTATTCTGTGCTATTTCATTATATCTATTTGCGTAGCGTCTGTTTTTCTTCCTGTGGTGATAGTTTCAGTTTCTTATTTGCAATAATGTATGATAGATCTCAGTCTGTTGTGATACTGTGAATTGTTATTACTATGTCTATCTTTCTAAGTATTTTGGTGATCTATTATCTGTTCTATAGTCTTCTAATAGTGATACTGCTTGTCTTAATCACTTTATAGTTTTCTCTGTTCAATGCTTTCATGCTGGCATTTTATTTCTTCCCTTCCTTCCCCTTATTGTTCTCTGTTTTTGAAGTTAGACTTTGGGACAGATTCCAAATGAAAGTTGCAGACAGTGCAACACACTGAAGGAAGACATAGCACATGAGAGGCGGATGTGATTCCATGATGTGCACTAAAAGAAGAGCAAGTAATTATCTAGTCAGAGTAGGATAAATGTGGACTCCGCACATGCATACCAGATGCCAAAATACAGTGATTGCATCCAGTGCAACTTTAATGTGACAGCAATTTTACAAAAGCACTATATTTCACAGATTCTTAAGGAATCATGCAGAATCTGCAAACCTTGCTAAAAAATACAACCAATGTTTAATGCACTACAGCAGTCTGGAGTACTGCAAGCCATGCTAGAGGATGTTCTGCCAAAGCATCCCAGAAGGCAGCTTAACCAAGCTACAATTATGCCAGCTGTTTGACCAGGAAATGATAGATAGATAGATAGATAGATAGATAGATAGATAGATAGATAGATAGATAGATAGATAGATAGATACAGATAAGATGGAGAGAGATGGCGAAGGCTGGGTGTAGATTCTGAGCACCCTGCATCTATTCTCATAGTCTGTGGAGTAACCAAATAGCGATAGAAAAAATAAGTGTATCTGATTCTACGTATACTTGGGCCTCTGGAATACTTCAATGGCATATGGGAGACATGATAGGAGAGATCCAGAGAGCTATCAGTCATATCTTTTATTTCCTAACAACAGTCTGCGCCAATGTGGATCATTATATCCACTTCCCAACAACAGTCATGGAGTACAGAATTGTCATACAACAGTTCTATGCCATAATCAACTTATCCCATGCCCTCACTGCAATAGTCTGTACCCACATTCCAATTAAAACCCCAGATGTACCTGATGCTGAATGGTACATTAATAGACAAAGGTGGGCATCGCTTAACTGTGATGTACAGATGGCTTCATTACCACTAGCATGGCAACACAATGGAGTAGTGTGTATGATGCTGCAATATGGAGGGAAAGTAGTGTGAGGACAGCTTTCCAACATGGTGAAATTCCTCAGAGACTGCTACTTGGTAATCACAGGACCACAGCTATGATGTAATCAGATTCTAGCCTGTCAAATAAGCATGAGGAAAGCATATGTGTCATTTCCTTCCCACAAACAGGTGACTGTGGTTATCCACTAAAGCCTTGGCTAATAGCTCTATAAAGCCCCATCAACTCCTGCTGACGATGCATGCAACAGAGCACACACCATGACATGAATCAGCATCTGAAATGTGTTTGGCATGCTGAAAGCAAGTGTCAGAAATCTGGACACATCTGTGGTGCATTACAATACACATCAGAAATGGCATCATAGATGGTTCCCATGTGTACCATGCTACACAGAATAATAACAGGAAAACATGCTGGCTTACCAGCCACAAGTGAGGGTGACCAGCCCCAAGAACTCTAGATGTCTGATGATGACAGAACTCTCACAGAAGGATTAGGAGAACAAAGGGGTGAAAAGAAATAGACATGGGTGACAGAGGATGCAGTTACGTGTCCTACCTCTGGTAACATGGCAGCATTTGGTAAACACCTTTGTGTCATGAAAAGCCACAAGTGCAAATGTACACAGACTAAGAAATGATGTTCATATTTACCCCATAACAGCAGCACAGACTATGACTAATGGAAAGAAATCATTAGTTGTCAACACTGAACATCATGCATAACAGAAGCATAAGGCATACCAATAAGAGCATATGCACAACACTCAGAGGAAACATCAATGCAAGAAGTCTCTCTCTGCAAGGTACACTGTCAAAGAAGACAACTCAGGCAAATGTGTTGGACACAGGTGGTGTGTATAACATAAAGTATAATTGGACAGGTAGGATATCATCATACAGATAAATAGCACAGAATGCCACCCATAAAACAGACACTAACAAAAGAAATCTAGGAATATGAAGTATATGGGACTGTATCAGCACAAATCTACCCACAAACAGGGGCCGTACATATAATTGATGCATCACACATAATGTTGTGTTATGCGTAACAGTGTGTTACAACATATTAAACTCTTAGAGCAGCATGAGTAATTTAAAACATCCCAAGGACCTGCCTTAAAGAAAACAAACACAAACAAGCAACACATCCCATACCTGACATGGAATGTCAAACAGGAGGTAATGCTGCAATGTACAGGTAATTGCAGAAACATGACTCAGTTTCATGTAATAATATGGCCAGACATGCACACCGTCAGTGATAGTGACTACACAACAGGCGTGGAACATGCATCAGTTTTGGAATATGCAGAATCCAGGAGATATGAAGACACACACAGGAACAACATGTCAGCATGGGGATTGGAAATGAAAATAGATATGCAGAAATGCAGTAATTGCTGAAGGTGAGACATGTGCAGTACCACATTAAAATGTCATAAGTAATAAAAGTATGCTTACAGAGGCATAGCTGTGCATACAGCAATGACAGACAACAAGGAAATGTGTAATGTAGCAATCAATGCTAGATGACAAAGGTGACATTCTGTTAACCATTTAAATATCTGATGTATGTCCACTAGCAAACAATGCAAGCATGGATGCATGAAGTCACATATAGCATTATCGTCATCAATATATGTACTAACATATAATAATGATAAAGAAATACTGCATATCACAACTTGAAGCTGGTCACCTTGGTCAGATACAGGATCAGAAAAACCTTGTAGGAACAGGCATTTGAAAAAACACCAACAAATTAATTACTCAATGGTCAGCACAGCAGTCATCACTGCCACAGGGTCAGAATGACACAGGACACAACCTGGATCACCTGCCAGTATTATTTAAACCCAGTCAAGGGCACCCACCCTGATGACTCACACTGTAGTCCTGGCTGCCCTTGCCACATCCAGGAGCACTAGGCCCATGGTGCTGTACTGAGAAGATGATGTGGTGACACTAGCATTTTATGTGGGTTGGAGCAATACTCAACTTAACATTTGGTTAGTATTATGGCACTGCCCTAGCACTGCTGTAAAATGGCATTCAACTGATTGTGCAACAGACAACACACTGTCATGCTGTGCAGCCGATGCTGCCACAATATCTACATTAATACACTTCTGACCTTCATGTAACACATGCAGCTAGTGTGGTACACAGTCAGTGGCATGAACAAGTGCACACAGATGAGATGTATGATGTCACTGTGAACATGTATGTGGCCATTATACCAGAAGGATACGCTATGACATACATGCATGCACATCAGCTATGCTCTCATCTGTAGTCCAGCTGGCAGTATCTTTCTGTCATAGGGAAGAGTCACAATCATTTCCAGACTTTTCATTGGACAGTGGGTCACAGTCATCATCATCTCCATCATCTCATGTCCCCATGTCATAAGGATGTCTGGCCATATTACCCTCTTTGTTGGAGGGTACACTATTATCCACATGACTGCCCCCTTCCAGGCAGGATGAAGAACTCATTGCAGTAGCCTATGTGCCACTACTGTCATAGCTAGCACATCATATCCCACGTTAAGATCAGTTGATGGGCTACTGGATGAGATAGACAGTGAATTTCTGACAAAAAGAGAGAGGTGACACATCACATTCCTTCACAGAAATCAAATGATGCAGCATAGTATTGAAATATGGGCAACTATATGACTACAATGCTAATGATAATATGGACTTACCCAGACATTGTGGCTGTGGGTGGAATACAGACCCTACATAGCAAGATATGACATGCAAGTTACATATCAAACAAATATGACAGACAGGGTTAATATAATTATAAAACCTGCCCAATATGTCCTCCTGTGATTGCACTGATGGAGGTGAGCGCTGAAATGTCACTGACATATTCATAGGCTCATAGGAGATTATTAGGCTAATGGCTTAAGAGCCATTACAATTCTTGCCAGTATAATCCGATTTTACCCATTATATGGCTCCTAGAGGCAAAGGATAGCATGGATTTCTACCTATGCCTTGAGTATCATGCAGATAGCACCTGTCCATTAGAGACATAGGCACTACCCTAGTTGTGAATTTGCAATTCTCTATCCATTGATCCAAAACTGCATTTGAAGAGCTCTCATAAAATCATCCAAGGCAAATTTTGAGAGAAAAATCGCCAAGGACTCAAAAGACAATCATAAGGCCTTCTTTAGCTATGTTAGAAACCTAGGAGGAAACCCCCAGATATGCTCAGAATTAGTTCAAAATGATGTGAAGATTACTGAACCTACACACATTGCCAACATACTGGCTGACAGGTTCAGTGCAAACTTCTCCCCTCCCCCGAAAAGGAGAGATATCTATACCAGAGGATTGTAGCCCCCCAAACATCTCCAACGCCCAGGTGAGAACTGCTCTCTCCAAAGCAAAAAACACAGCATCCATGGGACCGGATGGTGTCCCCGGCTGTGTGCTCCATGAACTCAATGAGGAATTAAACCCGCAGTTAGGACAGCTGTTTAATCTTAGCCTCACCTCAGGATATGTACCCAAGGAGTGGCGCACGGCGACTGTGGTCCCACTTCACAAGGGCGGTGCCTCCACTGACCCTGGAAATTACCATCCTATTAGCTTGACAAGCCTTATCTGCAAAGCCATGGAGAGGATCATAATGGAACTCATAAATAAAGACATAGGGAACTTGCAGACTTTGGCTCCAACCCAGTTTGGCTTTGTCAAAGGCAGATCATGCCTTTTAAACTTGGTTGACTTTTTCGAGACAGTCACCAAGGCCATTGATGAGGGAAAGGCAGTCCATACAGCCTACCTTGACCTGGCAAAGGCCTTCGACACAATACCCCACTCAGGTATCATCGAAAAACTCATCAGCTTGAATGTAAACCCATATATCACAAGATGGGTTGCAAACTGGCTAAGTGACAGAACCCACAGGGTCAGAGTTGCTGGAGCCATGTCAGACTCAAAGCCTGTCACAAGTGGTGTCCCACAGGGCTCAGTCCTGGGTCCACTCTTGTTCGGCATCTACTTTTCTGAAGTACAAGCAAACACAGGAGGGTTATGGCTGACAAAGTTTGCAGATGACTGCAAACTGGGCCATAGTCGAAAACACATCTGACACAGATATCCTTCAGAAGGGCCTCACAGAAACGGATAACTGGTGCCAGAGCCATGGCCTAAAGTTAAATGCCAAGAAATGCATAGTCATACCCTTCGGGAAAAACAAGGTTACCCCTAGCTACCATATAGGTGGCAATCCACTGAGCACAGAAGAAGTCATCAGGGATCTGGGGACCCAGGTTGACAGTAGCCTTTCGTTTGACACTCATGTTGCTAAAGTAATTAGGAAAACCTTCTACATTGCCCACCTGATCATGAAGGGATTCACATCTAGATCAAGGGAGGTCATCGTCCCCCTGTACTCATCACTCATTAGACCTATGATTGAGTACAATGCCCCATTCGGAATGTATCTGACCTGACACCTGCAGCAGCTGGAAAGGCCCCAAAAGTTCCTCACCAAAAGGATAAAGGGTCTCAAAAATATGTCTTATGCTGCCCGACTGAAAGAACTCCAGCTCTATTCAGTCTCATACCGCTTGCTCAGAGGTGGCCTGTGCCTGACATATAAGGCCATGTCAAACCCTGATTTGATGAATATGCTTCACCTCAAAAAATCTAGATCCCTCAGAACCACAAGGGCAGGAGACTTAAACCTTGACACGGTTATTAATAGAACATGCTGGAGGGACAGATTCATCACCCAGAGACTCCCTATGCTGTGGAACAAAATCCCGGTACATGTGAGGCAGAGCACCTCGCTGGCCTTGTTCAAGAGGAATCTTGACCAATGGATGGGGGATCGCAGATATACCCCAGGGATTACTTCAGTGTCACTGCTTAACAGAGGCACAGCAAAATAATAGGCATAGTTTTATTCAAACTAAAGGGGTGGCGAAAGCCAAATAACTATGGGCTAGGCTTATAAATGCCCTTGGGCAGATAGCCTAGTATGAACCTATGAACCTATGAACCTATGACAGTGAAGGGATCTGCTTAACATGAATAGGACGCCTGTTCCAAAGAAGGGCTAATCTTCTGAGACACATATCTGGCTCTCCAGCATGTCTTGTTTGAGTCTCTGACTTAGTTTAAATCCCTAGACTGGATAACCCTTGTGCTGTTTGACTTGCAGATGTGTAGCAGCTACAACAGGACTAGATTTGTGAATGCCTTGTAAGTCAGGCATAGGTCATCCCTTAACAGTCAGTAGAAGACAGAGTAAAGGGACTGGAATTTTAGTCTCTCCACAGAGGACATGTTTAGACCCTGTATATTCTTTGCGAGGAACCTTTAAGGTCACTCCAGCTGCTGGAATTGCCTAGTCATGTACATGCCAAATCATGCATTGTACTTCATTATTGACTAATGAGGGCTGAGTACAGCAGGGCTATAATTTCACTGGATTTGGATGCCATACATTTATTTATCCATTGTGCCACATAGAAGGACTTCCTCGCCACTGCAGACCCATGTTGGTCAACATTCAGACTACTATTTATGTACCTAGATCTCTCATCTGTGAGTATACTCATACGGGTGTGCTATTCATGTTTTAATTTGCAGTGATATTTGGCTACCCAAAGGGTATGATAAAACATTTTTTCAAATTTAGTTTTAGGCAATGGTTTTGGCATCAGTTTGTCTGATTTGGACCCTCTTGAAGGATATCTACATTGTTGGCACATTCAGTGACTGCCCCCAGCTAGCAGTCATTGCCAAGCTTTGTCATCCAGAGGCCTCCCACACTAGCATTGAGTTCAGAGAAGTATTTTCCAAGCAGGAGTGGTCCAAGCACTGAACCCTGTGGCATACTACTAGTAACTGGCCCCTTACTGGATCTAGATTCACACACTTTAACCACGTGTCCTGTCCATGAGCACACTGGATATCCGTCTGGCGATGTAGGGATTTATGCCTAGTTTTTGGAGTGTATTTATAATACCTGAGTGGAAACTGTGTCAAATGCCCTCGCTATGTCAAGGTAGGCAGTATGTACTGTTTTATCTATGGCCTTAGTGACTTTCTCAAAGAAATTCACCAGATTCAGTAGGCATGGCCTGCCCTTGACAAAGCCAAACTGGAACATGTCCAGTGTTTGGAGATTTCCTTTGTCATTATTTTTCAGGTCCATGATTATTTTTCCATGGCCTTACATATAAGACTAGTCAAACATATGGGTCTGTAATTTCCTTGGTCAGCAGATGGTCCCCCTTTATGCGGAGGGTTGACTGTTGCTGTCCTCCACATATCAGGACAAAGCCAATCTGGAGGCTGTGGTTAAATTGATATCCTAATGGGCCTGATAAGGTCTCACTGAAGCTGTGTTTTCAGCTTTAGAGAACGCAGTGACAATCTGTTCTTTGTTCTTAAATGGTGGTGGAGTGGTGGAGGGTATTTCTTGCAGTAGATGGGATTTGAAATTTGAGTGAAATTTGTCAGCCAGCAGATTTGCTATATCTTCTGCATGAGTATAGGTGGTACCATCTATAACTTATTCCACACATTGTTGGTAATTGCCATTAATATTGTGGACAGAACTGAAAAATGCCTTTTGGTTATCCATTGCTTTAGAGGCTATTTTTACCTTAAAGTCTGCTTTCAGTGTCTTGACTAGTTTCCTGATTTGCTTATTTTGACTAATGAGGGTGGGGTTTGCTCACTTGTGCACATTGCCTCTTACTTCTTGCCAATGTAAAACCTATTAATATCAGGGGTCCACCGGGTTGGCTTATTTTTGTGGTTTGTCCTGGGTTTATTTCAGTCTGGTACTGCTATATGTATGCAATTGTTTATATGGTCATATAGAGTTTTTGTGTATGCCTTTGTATAGGTTTCTATGTTTCTGGATTTGGGGGAGTTTTTCAAACTAGTTATGCCATCCCTTAATAGGGGGTTATTTAGCTTGAAGAAATTCTTAATGTTTTTGAGGTTAGGTGTGGGGAAGGACTGTTTTTCCTTTATTTTGAGGGTGATTGCTTTGTGATTTGATATACCAGTGAGGACATCATATGGGGTGGTGTAGCACTCTCCCATAAATATGTATTTCCCCTAGTGGGAGTGCAGGCAAGCTGCTCCAGGGCATTTGAATTTACAAAGTAAAGAAATCTTTGGACCTGCAAGTTAGTGGTTATGTATACCTCCCAGTAAATGGAAGGGTAGTTAAAATCACCCATTAGTATGGTATTGGGCTGAAAGGTGAGTGACTCTAGTAACTTAAGGTTTGTTCTATCAGTTTCCTGCTTCATGGTGGGGGATCTGTAGCTATCAAGAATATAGTAATGAGCTTTTCCCATGGTTATAGTTAGTTGGACATGGAGTAGCTCAAGCATGTCATATTGTTTGACCAGCCTTAAGGTGTGCTTATCCTTTATGTAGATAGATACAACTCTGACTTTTACTGTTTCATGTTCAGTGGATAGTTGGAACATATGAAAGCAGTTATGGTCATGCATTGCCAGAGTGCTTTTGATGGCTTTGAACAATGTTTTAGTAACTGCATAGATGTCAGCATTCTCCAGGGTGAGGAGAGCTTCCAGGGAGTGTAGTTTACTGTTAAAATTCCTAGCACTCAGCAGTAACACCTTTAGCTTGTCCCGAGTAGCTTTTGTTATGTTTAAAGGTTTGTCTGTTTGGCAATGCCTAAAATAGGCACTATAGTGGCAGATAATGTTTTGGCCAATATCTAAAAACCTAGAGATGACAAGTGAAGAAAATCCATGGCAAAGCAGCATGGCCTGTCAACCATGTCCTTCAAGGCTGGCATGTATTGGACCCCTCTGGAATGACACCAGTAGCTAAGCCAATTTTTAAAGTTTATCATTTTCTGCTGGTATCATGAGATCATTTTGGAAATGGGAGAATGCTGCTCAGAGCTAGGCTTATACCTGACAGTGGCACATATTCTGAAAGCTCAATCATGTCTTTCATCATATAGTCCAAGAAGGGACATCTCAGGTCATTCACACCCACATGCACCATGACTGAGTCATAATGGTACTTATGGGCAAGTGACCTAATTGCTTTTGTGATATGGAGAATCCTGACCTTTGACAGGCCACTAACTGTAACCTTCTGTTTATCCAGACTGGTAAGACAGACACCAGTGTATCTTACAATGGAGCCTCCTATAAGCATAATATTGGGTTATGGAGTGCTTCACATTATGAGCTTGGTAGATGAAAAACAATGAGGCGTATATTTATGTGTTGTGATGGGAACTGTCTAGCTTGTATGTATGTGGAGTTTTTGAGGACTGTGCCTGAGACCCCTTTGAGTTTTGCATAAATTACATGTGAGGACCTCTGCATATGTAGGTCTATGCATGTGGTCCTTTGTGAGTGGAATGAGTAATGTGCATGAGTTGCTGACAACCTGTTTGTTGCTTTTTGTATCTGTGTGTCAGAGTCTAGCCTCCAGTGTCACTGTGTAACTACAACTCTCGCATACTGTATTTGTCTCTTCTAGAATTAAGTGGTTGTCAGTGTACATAAGCCAAATATTACATTGCCTCAGGATGCCCATATCCACCAATACGGATGCAGAGATAGCAGGAAAGTGCCCATCCATGGTTTCAGGTCCTTATGTGTACTTGCAAGGGATAGGAGTGGAAGGTGTTTTTTACTGGAAAAGGGGAGGGTACTTACCTGGTGTAATCTACAGCTAACCTAAGCAGTGATGCTGCCCAGCACCCAAACCATATGCTCTTTGAGCAGCAATAGTTCCGAGTGCTATAATAAGGCAAAGTAGACCTAAATAGTCCTAACTGAATGGGTAAATGCTGCTCACTGTGCAAATTAGATGCATTGTGAGTAACCTGGGACTGAGGTAAAGTACTATAGTGATTTTCTGTGAAAAGGTAGACAGACAAACATCATCACTAAGCACATATCAGGCATCATGTAACATTTTTGATGATAAAACAGATATTAGTATCACAACTATATATATTTCCCCCATGCAAATATGAAAGATGCATTATCTGTATTGTATCAGTCGGTTAGTCAACTGCAAAATATTAATCCAGACTGTGTTTATATTATTGCTGGATACTATAATCAGGCCAATTTGAAGATAGTCCTGACACATTATTAGCAACATTTGAACTTTGCTACTAGAGAAGAAAAGTTATTAGACTGAGTTTATACAAATAGGCATTCAGGGCAGTTTCTTACCTCCATTTTGGGAATTTGGAAATCTTTCTTTTATACCATTGTTAACTAGAAGTAAGCCATCTATGAAGCAGATAAGGAACTGGCCAGAGGGAGTAATTTTAGCACTTCAGCATTATTTTGAATGCACAGACAGGAATGTGTTTAGAGAGGCTGCAATGGTTAACCAACATATTAATCTGGGGGAGTATGCTGAGTCTGCAATGGGGTTTATGCTTAAGCATGTGGAAGATGTGACTGTTAGTGAGAATATCACCTCATGTGCCAAACAGAAACCTTGGTTTACCAGTGAGGTGTGTGTGCTTTTGAAAGCACATAATCCTGCCTTTAAGTCTGGGGATAAAGATGCTCTTAGATCCACTAGAGCCAACTTGAACTGGGGTGTGAGAGCAGCTAAGCATTCTTATGAACAGAAAATTCAGACTCTCTTCACTGATTTAAAGGATCCCAGGTACTTGTGCAAGACATTGAGTCCATCACAGATTACAGTTCACCTCCACCATCTTGTGATGATAATACTGATTTCCTCAATACACTTAATATCTATTTTAACCAATTTGATGATAAGAATAACATTACAACAATGAAAGCCTCTCCCAGTCTGAATGATGAAGTGCTCTGTCTTAGCCCACCAGATGTTAGGAGGACTTTGCATAGGGTTAACCCAGGGAAAGCTGCAGGTCCTGACAATATAGCAGGGCACATACCCAGAGACTGTGCTAATCAATTTGTACCCATGTGCTTCAAGGCCACCACTATCATATCATTGCCAAAGAAGTCACTTGTGTTGACACTTAATGATTACCACCGTATAGCACTCACTTCCATTGGGATGAAATGTTTTGAAAGGCTGGTTAAAGATTATATAACATCTATACTTCCTGCAGTTTTTGATCCACTATGCTATTTCAGCGGCACTTTATTTGACCTTGTCTCATCTTTAATACATTTATCTCTCAACACTTGGTAAAGACAGTATGCATTGGGAGGAATATTTATGAAATCATTACCATGAACACTGGGGTTCCCCAGGATTGTGTTCCGAGTCCTCTGTTATCATAAAATGTTCAGATGATACAACAGTAGTCAGCCCTGTCAGTAATGATGATGAATTAACTTGCAGAGAGGAAGTGAACCAACTGGCTCCCTGGTGTGATAATAATAAGCTGTCACTGAATGTTGACAAGATGAAGGAGATCATTGTTGACTTCAGGAGGAAACGTATGGCACATAGTCCACTTACAATCCATGTTACCGCTGTGGAGTTAGTGAGAAGTGTCAAGTTTCTGGGGGTGCATATTACAGATGATTTGACATGGTCTACAAATACTAAGTCCCTTGTCAAGAGGGCATAGCAGCATCTTCACTTTTAGCGATGGATGAGGAGAGTGAATCTTCTCTCTCCTGCCCTTGCCACTTTCTATAGAGATGCAAATAAAAAGCATCTTGACCAGCAGTATTTCAGTTTGGTATGTTACTGGACAGCTGAGAAAATTATCGGTACCTTTCTTCCATGTATACAAGATTTATCACCCTGCTCAGGGTCTGCTTGATCTTTGTTTGCACATTGAGCCAGGAAAAACTTAATTTTGTTTAGCTGTATACTTTTTGTTGTATAGTCTGAATGACAATAAAGTTTATTTATCTTACATTAACTTAGACCACAGATGTGCTAACCAGTGCTGCATTATATCAACAAGATGGGCAACCTTACCTGGTCTGGTAGCTTTAAGGCCCATGTCTAACAGTGATGCACCTGTAGGTTAAAATGGCACACAGGCATCAACATGTGAGTATAATCCACAGTCATGACAAAATACAGAGGTATGCAACAATTATAGATCATGTTAACATGATATATAGACATTTACATGACATGTATTGCTGCTGTGTAGATGTTGACAGACCTATGTAATTGAAATTCACAGTATCATACATGTTGCTGGGAAAAGTCATGTGTACTGCGCTGGTATGATAGCAGGCTATAACACTTCCATTTTGCATCCACATCTGGTGTGTTTTCACATTCATGTCATACTGCTGCTGCTGGAACACAAATATAACAATATGGGAATAATTGTGAAGTAATGTTCTTTACAAGGAATGGTGTATGCAGCAGTGTTTTTGAAGGCAAGACATACTTGCGCATCCTAGAACACCTGCTTCAATACCACCCCAGGTATCAGACTGTCTTAGTTGGTAGTATGATGGGAGGCTAGGAACATTGTTACCTCATCCAGGAGAGGCAGGGGTGGCCCACCTCTAGTGGCATTCCTCACTATCTCATAGCAGTGGAGTCTGCTGGATGCATGGAAGGTCATGTCAGAGAAACATTGTAGTCAGACCTCCCAGGATCAATTGTGACCACTAACAGCACTGACCATGTTTGTAAGGTCAATCCACACTTGAAAACAGCAGTAACAAAGAATCACCCTGGAATATCCGTCATGCCTTAACTGCAAAGTGGTTTGGCACTGTTTCATGGTCTCTATAATGTAATTGATTAATGTAGGATGTATCTTACACATCTTTAGGCATTCCTTTATCCATTAAGGTAGGATGCTGTCATATGCTTTCTTGTAATTTGTCCACGACATACTTAGATTGTTCCTATTTTTACTATTCTATCTTATGGCTTTACTTAGCAAAAAATGATCCTTTGCTCTGCATGACTTTATTTTGTTAATCTTTCATTCTGTTGCTATAACTGACTTTTTTTCAGTAATTATAAACTCTGTCAGCATCAGTCCCAGAATATAGTTTGTGTATTCTGGGAGGCAAGTTATTGGTCTATATTTTTTAGGATGGCTTGCAGGTTCACTCTTAAGGAGGAGTATAATTTTCCTGTTGTTAACTAGGTTGGTGTCACCAGGTTGGACAAGGAGAAGATAACAGTTGCTTATCTGGAGCAGGATCCATAATATCATGCAGGCATCCGAGTCACTGCACCACAGGTACCAATATGATTGTATCATAATCCATAGGCATTAGGGATCTTTCTGAATACATGTCACAGACAGCTATGTGCCTTGCACTGAGCAGCATTCTACCTTCCCCAAAGATGATGCAGCAGTAAGAACAAAAATGAATGGTTTTAACTGGCTTAGATTCTGGTATCACTCCAGGGGAATCCATTATCTATAAGCATGAGAGGAAATGATTAGCAGACCACATTGCTCTGCCAAGGATGTATCAAAATAAGAAAACTACCAACATAGCAAAAAATAACTAACTAAATAAATAATAGGTAAATGAATAAATAAACAAAAGTCAAAGTAAAACCCTGTAAGATCTCCTCCCTCTGGAGAATGTAGGTATCTGTGCTGTCATGGAGACTTTGTTTAAAGCCAAAGAATGCACTCCAGTAGTAGACTACAGTGTCTTTCATACATTTAGACCAACAGTAGCACAGGCAGGGGCTAATGATGGGTGTGTCTTGATCTACATTAACAACAAATGCAACTCTGTTTGTTAAATAAGATACCCTAGATTTCATTCATGTCCAGCTCTCCAAAGGCAAGGTTTCTGACCATGTCCTGACCAGTTGCAGGTCACCCTCTTTGACCCATGAAGCTCACATCTCTTACCTATACCAACTACAGACATTTACCATCTAACCAAATACCCTGTTCATTGGAACTACCTGTCTAACTACTGGACTGTAGAAAATAAAAATAAACCTAACTAACTCAAGCAGCACAATGTGACTAGACACAAACACCACAACACTGACCAGAAAGTACACACTCCAACCAGAGATTGAAACATATTGGACCTAGTATTCACCAACATGGGAGACCATTACACCCCTCCCCATGTCACATCTTCATTGTTGAAGTCAAACCACAAAGCCATGTCCCCTCAAAGTAAAAATCAACCTGGAAAACTCAACTAAACCTATAACAGTTAGGAACAAATTTAAAGAAAACTATATCCTGTTAAATGACAGCTTGTGAAAATTCACGCTTCCCCCAAACACAAAGAACTCAGCTACTTATTATTTACAGAAACCTTGTACAAACATGCTAATGGTTGCATTGAGGGTGCCGTACCTATCAGAAGCAAGCCCTGATCTAATATCAAAAACAAAGCCCTCTAGTGGAATCCTTACCTTCACAAAGTATATAACAAACTATAGAAACAAATGCTCACTGATTCAAAGAACTAAGAAAGATAACTAAAGGGTCAGTCCAGTCAGTCAGTATGAGGTCAGTAGAGCCTCCCAAGCTAGGGTCATTCACAAGGACTTCTTCAGCTAAAATATAGTGGCTGATAAATTCATAAGGTGGACCATCAACTGACCCTGGGAACTACAGACCCATCAATCTGACAAATATGATATGCAATGCCATTTTCATGGAAATGGTCCAGAAGGACATTGGAAGCCTACAGACACTGGACCATCTCATTCAGGCTTTGTTAAGGGAAGGTCTTGCCTACTCAACCTGGTAGACTTCTTTGAGAGGGTCACCAAAGATATGGCTGTGGGAAAATGGTGCATATTGCCTACCTTTCCCTGACCAGGGCATTTGATTCAATACCCCACTCAGGTATTGTTGACAGACTCTCTGAACTAGATGTAGATCCATACATAGCTAGCTGGACTGCTGGCTCACTCACAGATAGGACGCAAGAAGTCAGAATCAGTGACAACATGCCTGCTCTTGTTTTGCATCTACTTCTTGGAACTCAAAGCTAATGACAAAAGCCTCTGGCTCTGCAAGTTCACAGATGAATGTAAATTGGGAGCTGTCATAGATTCTACCCAAAACAGCAACATCTTGCAAGAGGGTCTAACACAAATGAGTGGAGGGAAAGCCACAGATTAAAACTCAACACTAAGAAATACATTATAGTGCTCTTTAGGAAATCATCCACCCAAGCTAATTACTCTATCAATAAAACATACCATAAAGTTAACGCAACAGTCAGAAATCTGTGAGCATATGTAGACAACAATCTGGCCTTTGCCCAACATGTAGCCAAGATAGTAAGAATATCATTCTATGTTGCCCAAATCATAAGCATAGGTATGGGATCTTGGTCGTTATAGTAACAGCTAGCTGGAATTTTGCAGATATTTATATGTCACTGGTGAATATTGAAATGGTTTATACAAGATGCTTGTGTTACAGATGTATTATAACTGTATGTTATGTGTATACCAAACTGCTTGCTCAGATGTGTGTGTTGAAAAGGTATTTGCAAAGTGCTGTTTGAAATGTAACCACAGTGTGCCCTACTGTCAGAGAACATAAATGTAAATGCACTATTGTAACTGTTTAAATGTATATAATCTAATAGTGAAAACTAGAATACAGGAGGCTCAACTCAGTCCAGCAAACTTTAGAAAACTATCTAAAATTAAATTACTTTATAGGCTACACAATAAAAAGGCTATCTCTCAAGTTGTCAATGCAGCTAGAGCCACAAGGTCTGTACTAAGATGTTTTCTGTATTGCCCTTGGAGTGAACTAATTGCTTCTTTTGAAACATGAAGGAATACAATTGCTTTATAGCTTCCAGTATCTAACAAAGATCTGAGGAAAAGCCCTTGTCTGCATGTTTTTACAAGTAGATGCTAACTGCTGCCAGTTTCTAGTAGTGGGGGTTTTGGCCTGATAACTAGAAGTCAGATAACCAGAAATCATGTCATTCTGAAAGCTATCCCAGCAGAAATATTTTAGATATTAACTTGCAAGAAGTTTCTTAGTGAGACAGAACATTCTGTATTCTGTCTTAGACCTGACAAAAAAAGACCCATTCACAACACATTTGCCTTGCTCTAATGATGTAAGTTACTAGGGAATAGTATAATTCTCTTATAGACAGTCAGGGATACAGTGAAGCTTAATTTAAATGTTTTTCTTTATTTGTATGAGCCTGTACTGCAATGTTATTTTAAATATATACTGTGGTTTTGAACTCTGATGTTGCTGTGAATATATATATATTTAATATTGTCTTGTTCTTTTATTATTAAATATATTTAAACCTTTCAGTGTGGCTGATCTCTGTAGAGATATTTACAGTGGCGGCTGGTGACTTTAAATTAAAGGGGGATGCAGGAGACAGCTGAATGGGTGGGGCCAATGGGAAGAGGTGTGTCCAACTAGAAAGGGGTGGAGCTATGCTCAAAAACACAACTGGAACTTTAATTAAATACACTGCCCTGTGTGCCAAACAGTCATTACGAGAGTCTAATCAAGACAAAATGAAGTGCAGAAGAAAAAAATATTTCAGTGCATTGGCTACATCACAGCTTACTTAATATCTAGATGGAAAGAAAAAGGTTGTGAAGCATGAAAAAATAAATTACTTTTTAAATACATTACTGGAATACTAGTCAAAATCAAGTATAAAAAAACTAGTTTCTCCTTGCACTGCAGTTCTAATTATAACTTATATTCAGCTTTATATTCAGCTTTATAAAAGTACCAAGTAACATGCTGAAAGTAGAAATCTCTGTGATACCCCCACTTGTAAAAATGTTTCTTATCCAAAAAAGACCTGCTGCCTGCCAACAACTATCTACTTGTTTCATGGGGAAAACACAATCAAAGTAAAAAATGAACAGCAAACAAGAAACAAGCTCAAGATAAATTGCTTAAAGGATTACTGCACAGGTTATGGACCAGACATGACAGACTGGCATTTTGTTTAGTTTATGGGTAAAGCCTGCAAAGATGGCTGCAAATCTCTAACAAATGTAATGAGCTTCTGAAAATACTGTAATCCTGTCCTTTATTACAAATACTGTCATATGCATTTCAATACCTAAGGCTTGTACATTATCTAGTTATGTAAATATTCTCTGCATGGCAGCAACAAAAAGGCTTTCGGTGTTGGTAATCATTTAACAGTATGCTTATTAAAGGTTACTTGCATCTTACAATCTCAGACAAGCTTATCCGATGGTCATTAAAGCATTGCTACTTAAACACAAAGCAACAGGGCTCTGTGACAGCATGCATTTTCTGAATAATAAGAAGCATAAATCAACAGTATAAAAATATGACAGAAAACTAGAACATTCTCCAAAATCAAAGACGGGTGATAAGCCATTGTCATACGTGTGTCTACCTTGGATGGGGTAATTCTCTGGACACTTACACTGCATAACTGCTCCTTGCCTTGCTTGGGCATATCCAGAGTCACTACATGGGAGAGTGGGGTGCAACAAGTATGTCACAATTTGAAATGTCTCTGGCTGATGGTGATGGCTCTGACACTCATGCCTCTCAACCTCAGAGCAAAAAATCTGGACAAAGCCATACATAGAAGTGGAACACAGGCCCCAAAATAAGGACAATTTTTAAATATTGCTCTTATAAACTTAGAATGATACTAGAAAAGTAGTAGGTCTTGCATTAGTATGACATTTCTGAAGGGTATGAAGTCTGAAACTCAAATGTCTGCCATTATTTTCTAACTTCAATCTTTAATGATTTGCCACTAATTAGGCAGAAAAACACAATTTTATGAAAAACAGACCAAAAATGTGATGCAAGAATATAACATTGCCACACAATACAGCTGGGAACCTGTCAAAGAAGGAACACCTTTTTAATATTATTACTGTTAACTTGAGCAGCTAACAAACTAAGAGCATCTACATGCATTTCTGAAATAAAAGTAATCTATAACTCTGATCATTACAGTTATTTATAATTTTAAACCCACCACATTTTCTTCCAAAATTGCCATTTTGTGGATGAATTATTATGGAGAGAGCAACATTTTGAGCCAGAATTGGGGACAGTTGAAAGGTTTGGATATTTCATATTCTATAAAGCAATTTATTTGCATGTACCTCTCAACCTCTTAATGCAGGAAATCTGGACAAGGCCAAATAAATATATTGGGGGAACATACAAACAGTATTAAAAATTGCTCTTGTATAAACTTAAGACAGTTGATAGAATAACAGGTCTTGCTTTAACATGCATTTTTCTGAAGGTTATAACGTCTTAAACTCAATGTCTGTCATTATTTAGTGACTTCATTCCTAAATGATTTGCCAGAAAACAACAAATTTTATGAGGAACAAACCAAAAATAAGAAGCAAAAAACTGGACAGTTGAGAGATATAGTTCAGTCGGGGCTGTCTGAGTTTGCTGCCCTTCCTCCATCACAAAATCATGGTCGAATGGAGCCTCCCCCCTGCAGCCATTCCAATGTCCCATTCCCTGGTTATTTCACCCCATTTACCATAAACATTGTAATGTGCATACTGCTTTACTTGTGCGATGATTTGGATTTCATTTGAAAGCTTTATTTTGCATTTTACAGCACAGACCCTAATAGATATCTGATAAACAAATCAATGCAGTCTGACAATGAAAATAGACTTAGCATTAAAACTTCTCTGCTTTTGAAACTCACATTCATTGAAACAGCATTGAAATCCACATTCAAAGAAAATACATTTTGCCAGTGGCAGATAAAGGTTAACTTTGGGTTGTTTTCAAATCATAGACCCCTTGAACACAAAACATGCACATGCTCTTTGATACACCTTCCTGATTTTATTAAATTATATTCCTCGTACAATACAGTGCAGTTGTTAGAGGGCATTTTAAATTTATTGTTTTGAACATTTTTCCAGTAAACAATGAAACAAAATGCATGCACCAATAATGACAAAACTGCCCAATTCAGAACATTTCCATCATAAAAGTCTACTCAAACTTACATTTACATCATAAAAGTCTACTGAAACTTCTACAGTCCACCAA
Organism: Protopterus annectens; assembly: GCF_019279795.1. NCBI lineage: Eukaryota > Metazoa > Chordata > Ceratodontiformes > Protopteridae > Protopterus > Protopterus annectens. The sequence continues at coordinate 240,598,330 of NC_056729.1, read as the reverse complement.
TATCAGTAAATATACACAATCTCTGAAAATAAAAGTCATCTAAATTCCACATTAAAGAAATATGTAATTAATAAAGAGGTTGCTGCTAGCAAATAACTGTATATGACATTGTTTCATCTACAAATAAAGTGGTTGTTGCCCTTGAGGAATAAATTGCCCATTTGCATTAAAAAATGATAAGCCAGTAATATCGCAGTAGGGAATGGATGGCAAACTGACAGGTTCATAGTTACTAGGTATCTTCACCAAAAAGGACTGCAGCATTCACCCCATTTACAACACAGTACAGTATCAGCAATACATCTACCTACTGTGGGAGTAGAACCCATAGCCTTCTGCATCAAAGCAAGCACACTACCTGTTGAGCTATTAACAATGCAAGTAAACTGGCCATAAGCAGTACTAAACTTTTGTTCCCCTGCAGCTCTCAGCTCCTTGTGAAATCTACTCAACACTCCATTGTATCTCTGAACTTTGCAGCACAAGAAATCTGGAAAAAGCCAAAATTTATTGGGGGGGGGGCAAAAGCCCAAAAACCAGAGACACATTCTAAGCATTGCTTGTATAATGTTGGAAAGTTGCTACAATAAAATGCTACGTTACCACCATACATTTCACTGCCAAGTCTTAAACCCAGGGGAACCCTGTGCAAAACAGTCAGAGCAACATACCACTATGCCAAATCAGCCGTTTTGTGAAAGAGAGGAAGACAAACTTAAATGACTACCATGTAGTGAATTCAGTTCTCACCATAGCTCTCAACCTTAGCACAAAAAACCTGGATGAAGCCAATAATGGGGGAATACAGTCCCAAAAATAAGGACAAATTTCAAATATCAGTGTTATAAACTTATGTACTTTCTGAAGAATATGAAGTCTTAAATTCAAATGCCTATTATTTTTATTTAACATTTGTTAACCAGGAAAGTCTGACTTGGAACAAAAGCCAATTTTCATCAGAGCAGGGATAAACACTCCAGACACATCCTTGTAAGATGGGAAGACATGCAGACTCCACACAGAAAGCAACCCAGCCAACAATCAACCCAGAGAACCTGTAGCTGTCAGGCAACAATGCTGCCAGTGCACCACTGCACTACTTACTTTGCTAGCAACAACAAACATACAGAAACCACAAATTTTTATGAGGAACAGAACAAATATGATGCAAAAATTTGCAAATTTTTTACAGATGGTTGTGAGTAGGGAATTCAGGCCCTTACTACCTGCACCCAAGGTACAGGGTTCAAGCCTGAGTATTCTCTACCCACCACCATGTGTTTTCTCTAGCCACCAGTATGTAGCAACTGGGGCATTACCCACACACACACATACACACACATTTGTTCATAGCACCCTACCTCCATAGCAGCAACTCTGTTTGTTCTCCCTCCATAGATCAGATGTATCTCTGTTTGTCCTCTGTAGCAACCCGTGCAACTGTTTTCCCACCCCAGCAACTCTGATCATCCTCTGTAGCAGCCCTCACCCCAGCAACCCTGGTCATCCTCTGTAGCAGCCTGAGCAAGCTGTTTCCCTGTGAGACATCACAGGAGTTGGACCTCCAGCCTGTGGGTGGTGCAGTCTGGTGACCTTCCAGTCTATATGGTCATCACCACACAGACTTCTGGGCTGGCAGGGCAGAGATCCCTGTCTTCCCTGTTTGGACTGCCTAACTCAGCAGTCTGAGTGTTCTGAATGTGTGCTTGGAGTTCTGAGTACCAGGAACTCCAAGGATGCGTGCGTGGAGTTCTGGAACTTTTTTTGTTTGTTTTTTTTTCTATGGGGGGACTGTTTTTAATTTTTATTATTTTCCTTTTATTTTTCTATAGGTGGGGGGCTGCAGTCCTGCGCTCCTATAGCACGAGCTGCCCCTGGATATTTAAGTTTTGAGAATACTTACATATTTATTTGGTGACACTGTGTGGGCCACTCCTAATAGCCTTGCTCTTGGTCAAACTACTACTACTGTATTGGTATTAATATTACACATTAAGATTGGACACCCTTTGTTAAGGGCCATAAAGTAGCTGATAAGGAGTGACTGGTGGCAGTGTAAAACTACCTTATAGTCTGGACAGAAGGGGACATAGCTAGTAAATCCATGCCAACCTTTCCCAGATGTGTGTGTAAATCAAACCTCAAAGAGTGTGTGTGTCAGCTACTTGGGCAGGACCAGGAAGCACTGGTTAGACATAGAGGGTGCTGGTGGTCTTTATTTCATCACTCAGCTGATATCTCAGCTCTATAGTTGTGCCAGTGGGGAGTCTTACTGGGGATCTGGAGGAAGAGGTAGAAACCAGAACTGGACTGACTGTGGTCTTTGTATGCTCGTAAGGAAAATTGTGCTTGATGCAGAGAACTGCGTCTGGAAATACTGTGTGTGTACTTGTCATTCTCTCAGTGAACATCCCCCACTGTTGCTAGTGATAAGGATTGAGGACCCTTGATTATTGGTCCAGTGGAGGGTCATCACATTTGGTGGGCAGTGGTGGGATATCCACATCACTTTTGGCTGGCAGTGGTGGGATCACCACATCACATATTGGGATTTAGTGGTGTAGATATTGAACTCCTGTAGCCTGTAAACAGTGGTCACTAAAGAAGGTGTTTGTACTCTCAAGCAGCCACATGGTAGACATTCAGAGTTTTTTAGTTAGTCAGGGAGAGCAGGCAAGAATGTCAAAAGAGGATTATAGCAAGCTGACAAGGAGCCAGTTGGCTGAGATGTGTCAAGCCAAAGGACTGGTGCATGCCACCCCGGCTAAAAAAGAAATGATTACTGCGTTATCCACAGCTGCATCACAGACTAGCAACCAGGAGGAAAACCAGACTGGCCATGGGGATGTGCACCTCTCAGAAAATGGACATTTCAACTTTGCCTTAGAGGACTTAAAAATCCATCTGGAGTTAAAGATACTTGAACTGGATTCCAAATGTTTGGAAATAGAATCAGCAGATAGACTTTGGCATTTGGAAGTCAACATAGAATCAGCAGAGAGACTGTGGCATTTGGAAGCCAAAGAAAATGAGAGGCAGAGGCAACACGAAATAGAAATGTTGACTCTTCACCAAGGTCATGGAGGTAATGGGGAAGGGAGTAACTGAACCCCAGAAGCAAAAACATCAGTAAATTTATTCCACAATTTACAGAGGTTGATACTTTTGATAGATTTATTCATATGTCTGAAAGGGTATGTAAACAGTGTAATGTTGATCAAGGGTTCTGGGTAAGGCTCCTGACCCCTTTATTTCATGGTAACGCTGTAACTGCTGCTTCTAAATTATCTGATAGTGATTGCTTAAATTATAATACAGTATAAAATTGTTTATTATAGTGTTTTAAGTTAACACCTGAAGCTTATAGAAAAAGTTTTCTGAGCATAGATGCAAGGCAGATGAAAGTGTGTGTGATTATGTTGCTGAGTTAAGCACTTATTTTCTTAGGTGGGCAAGTGGGTGTCAGGTCACCACTTTTGAAGGGCTGTTAGACATTTTGGTGAGGGAACAAGCCCTTATCACTTTGCCTGAGGACATGAGGATCTGGTTGGCAGATAGGGAATGCAATATCACAGATGAGTTGGGGGAAAAAGAGACCTATACCTGGCAATCAGGGTATCACTGCACAGGAAGAGGATACACAGTGCTGCACATGGGTCAAAGGGAACCAATTGTGGACAGCCTAAGCAGCCCCAACAGTATCCATCAGTAACAGGGGAAGCCAGTTGTTCAGGTACATGACCAGGATCAAAGGTTAAATGTTTTAAATGTAACCAGTGGGGCCATGTAGCATATAGATGTCCATGGAGGCATGGTGAGGAACAAATGGTGGGGGGAGCCAGCAAGTGGGAATGACAGAATGACAGTGGTAAGTTGTCTGGAAATAACAAGGGTACCAAACTACCAGAAGAGGTTATATCTTGTCTTAGTAGATAGGAAGCAGGCCACCGCTAAGAGAGACACAGCTTCTGACCTAACCATCGTGAAGCCTGCAAGGGGTTAAAGAGGGGCACTACGTGCTTGGGCAGTCTACTCCAGTCACAACCTTAGCAGGGACCCCATTCCAAATACCTTTTGATAGGGTTCACCTTGACTGGGAGGGAAAAGGAAGCAAGCAAGTAGGTGTGTTTGAGGATATCCCTGCAGATGTCCTGATAGAGAATGATTCTGATATTGCAGTACCTTGTCTGCATACAGTTACTCACAGTCAGGCTTGGGAACAGGCATGTGGGTCTGGTAGCCTGGAGGAGACCCAGACAGACTACACACTTGAAGCCAGGACTGTTTAAGTAGATACTTCAGGGAAAGAGCTACCCTGTAGCAGTGAGACTGAAGGTGAGGCACAGCTGCTTGTGGGTATTGAAGTTCCCTTGGACAGAGTGACTGCAAGGACAGAGGTGGGTAGTAGTACCCAGGCTAACAGTGAGGCACCAATGTCAGAGGATACCAGACTTCCTGTGGAAGGGGAGCTAGGAAGGGACAAGCTCAGCTCTCAGACCCAACATTACAAAATTTGAGGGAGGCAGCTGGGGAGGTGCCTGATTCTTAAGGAAAAGGAAATCTGTATACTGGGACAAAGGCTTACTGGGAACCAAGGCAAAACAGGACAAAAAGTGGCAAAAGGAAACCATCTGCTTAAATCTAAGCTGAAAATAGCCAGAAACCAGTTGACCACTTCTTTATTAACAGTAATTTAGCACTTTTGTGTGTGTGTAACATACACTTCTTCAAAACTGAAAGCAGTTATAACAAGTGAGTTTAAAAAACCCTCCAATAAAATCACATGACCAGTGAACACACCTAAAAAGGTTTTTTCTTAAAGACATCTTTCTCCTACCCTAAAGTATATAAATATGAATAAACACAACCTAATACATCACAAATATGATATACACAATTTAAAAATATACAATATATGCATCATGTGATTTTATTGGAGGGTTATTTAAACTCACTTCTTATAACTGTTTTCACTTCTGAAGAAGTGTATGCTATACACACATGAAATGGCTAAATTACTGTGAATAAAGTAGTAGCCAACTGGTTTCTGGTCATTTTCAATTTGTATTTAAGCAGTTGGTTTGGTTTTGCCACTTTTTGTCCTGTTTTGCCTTGGTTCCTGGTTTCTACATGTCTTCTGTGGATAATCCAAATGTGAATGGGGCCAGACCGGAAGATCTCCAGAGAAGTGTGGGGCAGCTTACTTTGTTAGTGCAAGAGCTAATGGAGCGGTCCGTTGGACCTGTAGCTACTCCTTACATTGCTATAGAATATCATTGTACACCTGCTTGTCTAAAGAATCTTTCTCCTCATTTATTAGCACATTCTGATAATGAACGGACAGTAAACATCAGTTTGAACAACTGGTTATGTTCCACTATTCAGTTGCAGCATGTAAGTATTGAAACGGGCTTGTATAGTGAAACTCTGACAAGATTTGAAAAGATGCTGCTTAAATGTCATAAACTACAAGCGGAAAATGTGTTTCTCTCTGAATGCATACATACTGAAAGAGTCCCTAGGGGGCTCAGACTGTGGAAATATCCTAACGGGTTACTGGCTGGTTCTCTGTAAATTTGGACTTGATTGAATCATTCAACAAACAAGGCACTGAACTTTTAAAATTATTAAGAAAGCATAACCAGGTTGAAATAGACAACCTTATGAAGGAGGCTGAATGGCTGGACAATAAAATTAAAAATGATGTGCTATTTTCTGTGCAAGGAGCACAATATTCTGTGATGTTTAACAGAATAGATACTGTGGTAGCAGACATTCAAAAAAGAAAATGCAAAAAGCTCGACAGAGATAGAAGAGAATACCAGGAGGGGAAAGCATACCCTTAGTCAATGGGTGTGCAATACGGGCGTAACTAAGATAACAGAGTTTCTGAAGTGAATCCCCCATTGGAGGAAGTTGAGCATATTGAAAATCAAGAAGAGAGGGCGGCCCCTTTAGAAGCAGTTCCTCCTAGGAGATCGGAGAGGCTCAGAAACCGGAATCGGGGCCATTTTGAGAACAACAAATGGAATTCTCATCAGCAGAATATGAACCAGCAGCCATGGAACAGAGGGTGAGCCAGAGGGAAATACGAGAGGCAGAATTCGTATTATCAGCATCCACAGAACTACTAGAAAGTTATGAAGCAATGGGTACTGTTAACGAGGTGTTGCCTGACATCCTAATTAATGACAATGGTGACTTCAGAGTGCATAACTTTATGGAGGTCTTTTTTTAATGAAAATATAGTGAGTTTGTTAAGTAAGGGGCTAACTTTTGTCCCCACTACACATGCCAGATTTGAGACATTAATGGTGGATTTAAAACTATACCTAAGGAAGGTCAATTTTAAATTATTGTTTAATGGTGTCGATAATACTTATATTAATAATGCTTTAAGAAGAAGTAGTGTTTTTAATCCTGTGTTATCTACACCCTTAATAATCTTTGAAAAACTGTGTGAACCCAATTTTAGGGAATTGTTATGGGGCAGTAATATTAACGTGTGAAACAAATCTATCATGGAACAACATTTATTGAAAGAACTTATGCATAACAAAAAGACTAGAGTCATGAAGCCAGATAAGGAGGAAGGTATTGTGATTATGACTAGAACAGATTATCTTAACAAAATGTTTGGACGTGTTTGATGAGGATTTTCATGAGCAGATATCCTTAAGTTATATTAACTCTTGTTATTCCAGAATTAGATTCATTTTGCAATACATGTTGGAACAAGAAGAAATTACTAGAGATGTTTATGAATTCTTACAGGTTAAATTTCCTGTGGTCCCCCCCCCCCCCTTTTTGGGATCCCAAAAATATATAAATGTTTATGTGATCTCCCCATGAGACCTATTGTGAGTGCTAGAACTTCCATCACTCACCCTGTGGCTGTATATGTAGACAAAAAAGTAAAGGTACTGATGTCTAATTATTCCCATGTAATTAAAGACTCTTGGGACTTTTTAGCTAAACTGAGAAAGGTTAAATACAGTACCAGCCTAGCCGTTGTTACTATTGATGTAGCAAATTTATTTAATGTTATTCCACAAGATGTTGGAAAGGAAATGTTCCATGATTTTATTTTTGAATCTGGTGATTTTAGTGCTAATGACATTAATGTTCTTGATACTTTGTTAGATATGGTTCTGAAATATAATTTTATTCATCTGGATGGGCAATTTTTTCAACAAAAAAGAGATGTCTCCATGGACGCAAGCTGTGCCTTTGCTAACATATTTTACTACAATGGGAAAAGCAATGTTGTTTTTCTTTCAGCTTTTCCCGGTTAGGGGTCGCCATAGCGGAACTCCGCTCAACTAATGATTTGCAGTCGTTTTTTTACTGGGGCCGAGGTGCCAGCTTGACGCCCAAACTTCAATGAAGGCATGCCCAATGCACAATGCACAATGGGAAAAGCAATATATATTTAATAATGACAATGTTCCACCCTACCATTTTTATGCTAGGTTTTTGGATGATATTTTTATTGCTTGGGATGTTAGTAAGGTTAACACAGATAGATTTTTGGAATATTTACATTCTACTACTTCTTATTTAAAGTTCACCCATCATTACAGTACAGTAAATATTAGTTATTTGGATGTACTAGTGCATAAGGATGACACAAAAAGATGTATACAGAGTACTGTATTTAGAAAAGCAACATACTCAAATAGTCTTTTGCACTACAGGAGTTGTCACCCGATGCATCAAAAGAGAGGAATTGTTAAGGGGCAGTATATAAGATTAGCCCGTATGATTTCTAGTGAAGAGATGTTCCTTAAGGAATGTGAAATTTTAAAAGGGATGTTTACAACTAGAGGATACCCTCTAATTTAGTTGATTTAATATGTGGGGAAGTCCTTCAGAAGAAACAGCAAAGGAAAGTGATCCCCATTTTAGTCGATAATAAAGCCTTAGTTCATCAGAGAGAATCTAATGTTGAATATAACTGCTCATTTGTTACCACATTCACTGAGGAATATGGTATTATTAGGAATATTATTGTCCAAAATTGGTCATTTTTTGAGTGTTTGAAGGAGTTGCTGATATTTTGGGGACTAAACCAATATTTGTCCCTAGAAAAGCTAAGTGTATTAAGAATATGTTGGAATTTGATGACAAACTTTATAGTACTGTTAGTGAAAGGGCTTGGCATACTTATAAGTGTAGTACCTGCAATCAGTGACAGTATATTTTACAGAAATATGAAGTTTTTATTAATGGCACAAAAGTTAAAACACATTTTTTCTGTAACTGTAAATCAATGGGAGTGATGTATGTGGCATTATGTAAAGAGTGCTCAAGTTTTTATGTTGGAAAGACTATCCATAGTTTTAAAGACCATATCTACAAACATATTTATGATATCAAACATATGAGAACTACAAATGCCTTATACAGTCACTTACAAAAGCATACAGATCATGTTTTTTTATTTTTTGGTATTGACACCATGCATCGAAATTTGCTGGGAGGTCAGTGGCGTGATATGGCAGAATGCAGGGACCTGGCTTGTCAATTGAAATTAACGCCACTTCACCCCCCCAGGTTTGGATGAATCCTTATCTATAGCTTGTGTTTTAAGGCTTATGTCTCATTACATTTAAATTAGTATATTGTATATTTTTAAAGTGTGCATATCATATTTGTGATGTATTAGGGTGTGTTTATTCATATTTATATACTTTAGGGTAGGAGAAAGATGTCTTTAAGAAAAAACCTTTTTAGGTGTGTTCATGGGTGATGTGATTTTATTGGAGGGTTATTTAAAATCACTTGTTATAACTGTTTTCAGTTCTGAAGACGTGTATTTTACACACACACAAAAGCGCTACATTACTGTGAATAAAGTAGTGGTCAGCTGGTTTCTGGTTGTTTTCAGTTTGAATTTAAGCAGTTGGTTTGGTTTTGACACAAAGGGTTACTGTATAGAGAGTGGACTCCTGAGGAAGGGCTAGAGGGTGAGGTAATACAGCACGTTAGTGTCCAGAGCCTACTGTCTGGTGCTTCTAGCCATAGCCCATGGCATTCCCTTTGTCGGTCATATGGGCAAAAAGCATGCCAAGAGATGTATTATGCAGAACTTTTATTGGCCTGGGATTTCCAGGGATGTAACAGGTACCACAGGACCTGTGAGCAGTGCCAAAAAGTAGGCAAGGAGGAGACAAGGGGAAAGCTCCTTTGATGCCTTTGCCTGTGATTGAGAAGCCATTTCAGAGGGTAGCTATGGATATTGTGGGTCCTCTGAGTACCCCAAATTCCACAGGGAAGAAGTATATCCTAGTGGTAGTTGTATTATATGTCATTGGTGAATATTGAAATGATTTATACAAGATGCTTGTTACAAATGTATTAGAACTGTATGCCATGTGTATATCAAACTGCTTGTACAGACGTGTGTGTTGAAAATATATTTGCAAAGTGCTGTTTAAAATGTAACCACAGTGTGCCCTGCTGGAAGAAAACAGAAATGTACATGCACTATTGTAACTGTTTAAATGTATATATTTTAACAGTGAAAACTGGAATACAGGAGGTTAACCTCAGTCCAGCAAACTTTAGAAAAATATCTGAAATTAAATTACGTATAGGCTATGCAATAAAAAAGGCTATCTTTCAAATTGTCGATGCAGCTAGAGACTCAAGGTATGTACTAGAAGCTTTCTGTATTGTTCTTGGAGTAAATTAATTGCTACTTTTGAAGCATGAAGGAATTCAATTGTTTTATGAGTTCCAACATCTGCCAAAGATCTGAGGAAAAGCCCTTCTCTGTATATTTTTACAGGTAGATGATAAATGTTGCCAGCTTCTAGAAATGGGGGTTTTAGCCTGGGAACTAGATGTCAGAGGACCAGAAATGATATCATTCTGCAAGCTATCCCATCAATAATATCATAAATATTAATTTGAAAAGTCTGTTAGTGAGACAGAACATTCTGTATTCTGTGTTGGACCTGAAAACAAAAAGACCTATTCACCACACATCTGCCTTGCTCTAACCTTGCTCTAATGATGTAAGTTACTAGAGGATAGTATAATTCTCTTAGATACTATCAGGAATATAGTAAAGCTTCATTTAGATGTTTTTCCTTTATTTGTGCGAGCCTGTACTGCAATTTTATTTTAAATATTCCCTGTGGTTTTGAACTCTGATGTCACTGTGAATATACATTTAGTATCATCTTGTTCTTTTATTATTTACTATTAAATATATTTAAACCTTTCATTGTGGCTGATCTGTATAGTGATATTTAAGTTTTGAGAGAACTTGCATATTTATTTGGTTACACTTTGTGGACCACTCCTAATAGCCTTGCTCTTGGTCAAACTACTATTTGTATTAGTATTAATGTTACACAGTAAGCTTGGATACCCTTTGTTAAGGGCCTTAAAGTAGTTGATAAGGAGTGACTGGTAGCAGTGGAAACTACCTTATAGTCTGGGCAGAAGGAGGTATAGCTAGTAAACCTGTGCCAACCTTTGCCAGGTGTGTGTGTGGGTGTAAATCAAACCTCAAAGAGTGCTTGTGTCAGCTACTTGGGCAGGTGAATGATGCACTGTTTGGACAGAGAGGGTGCTGGAGGTCTTGGCTTCATCATTCAGCTCAGATCTGAACTCTATAGCTGTGCTAGTAGGGAGTCTTACTGAGGATATGGAGAAAGAAGGAGAAACCAGCCCCAGACCGACTGTGGTCTCTGTGTGTTCTTAAGGGAAATTGCACTTGATGCAGAGAGCTGCATCTGGAAATACTGAGTGTGCACTTGTCATCCTCTCAGTGAACATCCCCCACTGTTGCCAGTGATGAGGACTGAGGCTCCTTGATTACTGGTCCAGTGGAGGTTGTCATACCATCATTGAGTATAATGCCCTCAGTGGCATCTACCTAACCAAGCACTTTCAACAGATGGAATGCCCTCAAAGGTTCCTTATCAGGATACTTCAGGGTATGAATACCCTGTCTTACACAGGTCACCATAAATCCTTATCTCTGTGCTCAATCTCCTGTAGGTTACTGAGAAGCAATTTATGCCGAGCAAGTGTTGGACACTGGTTCAAACAGATAGTGCCTTGACACCCAAAAAATTTACACCATTTGGTTGACAAAGACAGTTGGTCAATAGGTGTGCAAGATTGACAATCCCAAATTAGGGGGATATTTACTTTCCATGGGATTGGTATACATATTAGTGGGGGGTTGCCCTCCTGCAAAAATGCTTGCTGTTAGTTTAGTCTGCTTCAGGGTAATTCCTGGAGCATGGACAGAATGTGGCAATATTAACGAGTTCTGCATTATGACATTGATACACTGCGTGTCAAAGCACTGTCCATTCTACTGAGTGCCCTACACCCCTGTCTAGAATATAAGGCATTCTCAGATCCAGCTTTGATGGATCTTTTGCACATCCAAAAAAAAAAAAAAAAAAAAACAAACAGCACCAGAAATGCTATATCTAAGGACCTGCACTTTGCTTGTAACATAAATAGCACATGCTGTAGAGACCAAAGTGTGTCTTAAAGGAGCTCCCTGCCATGGAATAACCTTCCCATCTACATGAAGTTTATTCATCCCTGACTTAGTCAAAAGAATCCTTGATCATTGGATAGAAAATCACAATTTCACCCCAGGTCAGGTAAACTGTCTCTGATGGACAGAAGTTAAGTAAATTAATTCCCAACTAACAAACCCTCCTCATATAACCTTAACCACCTCTTTTCTAACATACCCCACCATATAGGTACCCAAGGAGTTCTGGGCCAAAGCTGGCTTGGATTGCATGGCTAGGCCTGAAAAGACCCTGATAGTCATTAGCCTAGTATAAATCTATTAAGCTATGAATTTATTAAGGATATGTATATAAGTAATTCCTACGCAGGGATTAGTCATTGTGCAAAGATGTTAATACATTTAGCCAAAAGTTAGGTACTGCATCTGGGCCAAGGGTTTTCCATTTAGGAGCTTTTCTTAATTTTGTTTCAGTTTCTCTGGCCATTACTTCAATCCATTCCATATCCTCTACATTAGAACTCCTTACTTTTTCTTTTATTTTTTTCTATCCCTTCAGCACCTTTACTGTGCTCCATGGGGTCTTCATGCATATTTTTCTAAAATGTGTCTATTTTTTTCTTTTTTGGTGGTGTCTATTCCTTTTGCTTTGTTTCCAAGTTTTCTATAATTTTTTTTTGGATAATCAATGATATATTTGTCATTTATATGTAGCTGCATATATTCTAATTTGCAATAATATATGATAGATTCCAGTCTGTTCTGACACTAGGAATTCCATTTACCACATCTATCTTTCTAAGTATTTTGTTGATCTGTTCCCTGTTCTATATTCTTCTAATGATGATACTCCATATCTTAATTGCTTTATTATTTCTCTATTCAATGTTTCCATGGTGTCATTTTATTTCTTCCCTTCCTTCCCCTTATTGATCTATTTTTTTGTGGTAAGACTTTATATGTTATTACTTTAGTATAGTAATATATCATTTTTATTTTTGTTTTATAACATGAGTTTCTCTTAATCGTCCTAATTGCTGTTTTCATCTGTTTTAACAAACATCTAACATTTTTGGTCATATTTCCTTTCTGTAATTTGCTCTTTCTTCAAGATTAATATGTCTAATCATCTTTGTTAAATGAAGCAGCTCTTCCCTTAGATTATTTTGTTTTAGACCGAGAGCACCCTCTTTGCTCTAAATTTCCTTTTTGTACTCTAGAGAAAGTTCCAGAACATATTCTTGTGGTGTATCTTTTTCAGATCCACCCTGCTTCATTTGCTGCTCCTTCAGATTGGAACTCACTGGCCAATCACTTTTCAACATTGCCTGTGTTGGAGTTGTCACTGTTTCCTTCGTTTCCCCTTGTTGTGTAACTGCAACTGAACATTTGTACTAGTAGCCTACAGAATGCTCCAGGGCATCACCCTGTAGCAAGTCTTCAGATGAATCCCACTCCAACTTTTTCTCCTTCGTCTGGGGGCTCATTTGTCCAACATATTTTGGCATCATCTGTATTGGATTTTCTGTACTAAATACTTCATTTCACAAACAATCCATAACTTCAGTTTCTATTTGCTTAACGTCTTCCTTACTAATCCTGTTTTCTACTTCCCCCTGTTGTTTTCTTATTTTTTTGCATTGTGAAATTTTCCATGTCTGGGTGCCTTTGTCTCTATTTATCTTCAAATATCTTTGGTGCCGCTATTTTATATTGATTAGTTTTTGCCTTCTCCTTTGCATAAATATTGCATCATATCAGATCTCCTTTTCTTTCACATGTCCATACTTCTTCAGATACCTCCCTTTCCACTTACTGCTCCTTAATCTGACGACTCATTGCTCCATCTTGCTGCAACATTGCCTCTTTTGGATTTTCTACACTAAAACCTTAATTTTTCAGATAAACCATGACTTCAGTTTCTATTTGTTAAGTTCTACCTTACTATTCCTCTGTTGTAAATTGTTTTCTTATTTTTTGTATTATGATTTTTTCCTTATCCATTTGTCTTTGCCTGTAATTTTTTTTCAAATGTCTTTGTAACTGCCTTTTTTGTATTAATTAGTTAGGCTTTTTCTTTTGCATAAATATTGCATGGTGTCAGATCTCTTTTTCTTTCCCATGTCCATGTTTTTTTTTTTTTTCAATAACTTAAAAAAATCTTTGGGCTTTGTTCTTTATGTTTTTGCACTTCCTCTGTTGTTTCCTTTTCCAGATGGCCCAAAGTTTATTTGTCTATGTAATGTTTTTCAAAGATCTGTTGTATTAATGATTGCAAGTTTTTAGTTGTAGCATTTAACAGTTTTTTTTTCTCGTGCAAATATTTTTCTTTCCTTGAATTTCTATATCTTCTGTTTGAAAATGTGTTCCTTGCATGATAGTAATGATGCATAATTTCTTCCTTATCCTCAGTAATTCCCTCTGTCATCTTTATTGGCCTTTTTGGCCTGTCAGTTTTTTTTTCTATGATATCCGTGGACTACATCCTCTTACAATGGGGGTGGGGTGGGTATCCTCCTTCTGAGCCTGGCCTAACCCCATGGCTGGAATGTTTCTGTATATTAAGAACTCTACCCTTTTAGTTTTTTCAGTCCTGGCACCAGTGTGTACACCACTGGAATTTTTTTATTTTTAACTTAACTCTCCCCAGGATATATGCTATATAAAAATACACATCCTATATATCAGTGTCATCTTAGTGAGATTTTGTGAAAACAGGGTCCACCATGCAAGGCACTCACCAAAACTTGAGAAGAAATTAATTTCCATTGACACTACTCTTGTTTTCTTGTTGACTTCATCATCTATTCATTTGGTCCCCATCTCATATAGAAAGTCTGAGGTATTTCTTAAGGCCTTGTGACAACATGGCAGGTTTCTACCTCAACAGATAGGCAATACACTGTGCTGAACACAGGTGTGGCATGATATTACAAGTGAATGCTGTGGGTGGTCACAACTCATCAGAAGAGGCATACTGTTGCTGCTACTCTAGCATGATCCTCTGTGCAGCCAAGTGCCTGCACTGTTATGAGAGGGAGAGAAAAGCTACTGGCGGTGGACCACCTATAACTTCCCCCCAAAAAAACAAATCTAATCCTGTCCTTTCACCATATCACCTACCAGGATCATTATATTCCTGGGTGAGTGACTGAGGTTCATGTCCTTTGATGCCATGCTATGTACTTGTTCAGGTATGTGACATCATAGTAGATGTGAGTTGCATAGATATACATTCAAACATGTCTTTACTGTTCATGTTTCTTTCACAGCAACAACCAAGTGACCAGCACAGTGATACACCTTGGCTGAGGTAACAACTGGTAAGACTGCCTGTATATGCTGTTTATTAATCTCTGACTATTTGAATCTGTGTACGAATGTTCAGTTCATCTTGACTGAGCCATCACATACCATCACATACTATCACACAACAGATGCCTTCCGATATGAGTATCTCCCTGCTCTACTTTTTTTTATATTAGCTGACCTGCAACTGGATGATGTCAGAATGCTTCCTACTGTCTTGTTTTGTATGTGTGTTTGCACGCCATAGTTGTCTTACCTCTCAACCTGTTAGCACAAGAAATCTGGGCAATGCCAAAATTAACGGGGACAAAGACCTAAAAATAGGGACAGATTTTAAATGTTGCTCTTATAAACTTAGAACGTAGCAAGAATAACAGCATTTGCATTAGCATGCTTTTTCTGAAGGATCTGAAATCTGAAACTCAAATGTATCTCATTATAGTGACTTCAATCTTCAGTGATGAAAACCACAAATTTTATGAGGGACAGACAAAAAATAAAAGGCAAAACTCTGGCTTTTCTGCAAAAATCTGGACAGTTGAGAGGTATGATCAGTGGCATTTCTGTGCTCAGCAAAGGGGGTTGATTCCAAGCAGATGTCTGGTATGTATTTTCAGGTGAGCACTTTTAAAATTCCAAAATCATTTGCTTTTCTGATGCCTAATACAGACTTTCATTGTTTTCTAGGGGCATTGCACCATCAATAGCCATGCAGCCCAAGTAAGTTGATATCACCATTGCTGTTGTATATACATAGTGAAGTTTCTGATGTTTTCATGTGTATTCTACTCCATTCACCCTTTGTCTATGTATCTGACATGTATCACGTCTGCATTTGCAGCGTATAAACTTTCCACCTTCTTCAAAAGCCAGTTCACTGATCCTGGGGATGGATGTGATGTGCCTCATTCAGATAGTGCAGTCACTGACACACAGAGCACTGCACTGGAGTCAGCATTGTCATGTCCTGGAGGAGTCAATCCTGTGTCTCAGGGAATAGCCTCCGAAAGGGGGGATAGTTTGTCTGGTAAGTCTGATGATGTTGAGGTATCAGGTATTGCTCATGATGATGACCCTGAGCTACTGTCCTCAGATGAGTTTGAGAGTGGTGATGACTCTGCCCCATGACAGAATGGTAATGTCCATAGGGCTGTACCTGTGCATGCATGTGGCTGATTTGAGTGGATGTGTGTTTGTTAGCATACACCTGCACTTACAAGCACATGAATGTTTGAAGCAATGTCAAGGCAATGACCTGTATGCACTTCCTTCTGCTACAAATTGTATGGCACACCAGCTCATATTTTACAAGAGAGACAGGTGTGTAGGCATGGGGAGATCGTCGCAGCACTGGATGCTGTGTATGATAGTGTGGTATCTGTTGCACACTGTATTTGAAAGACTTGTTATAGCAGTGCTGAATCAATGTCATAATACAAACCTTGCCCTGACACTCATGAATAGATTAAGTCCAGTTGGGAGATGTAGACTACCTCTCGAGGCCCAAGCATGGCTCTCATCCATCACTATCTGTGCTGCAGCATGCACACACATCTGCTGTCAGTTGCCATGTTCAAAACCCGGTGATCATTTTCTGACAAACTACTCACAATAATGCTTGGAGCCATCCTGTATCCCAACATGTTAATGTCAGCACATCCAGCTCAACAGTACAGGACCATGGACAGGGGAAGCCAGGACAGCAGTGTGCGCCATCAGCATGGGCAGCCTCGACTGCATTAACATAACACTGATAGTTTCTCTAATGCATGTCCTGTTGTGTAATCCTGACCATGTGGCAATGATGACGACTGTGCTGACCACTATTTACTATGCATGTTAATGGTACATGACATGACCAATGCTATAGACTTTGTTTTGGTGTATAGCTGACATAATAGACTCTCTGTAGGTTGTATCACGGTGTACATATATGCCCTTCTTCTCTCTTTTGTACTATATTGGTACTTTTAATGATGTACCTTGCTGTTACCCTGCCTACATTTAACTTGATATTCTATTTGATCCATAGCCACCATATGTTTAACTCATCATTATACAAACATTTACTTTCTTCATACAACATTCCATTGCTGATTGCCATTTTTCCATGCATAGGCATACTTCAGATGGCATACCAGTATTACATGTAGCTCTTTATTTTGGTACTGCTGCTGCCTCCACCTGAACACACTATGCACCTGCATTTTCCATGTTCACCTTTGCTGTATTCCTCATGTACTGTAATGGCCATGTGTCATTTCCATACATACCTGTTTATACACATGCTTTCATACATATACTGGCCTTACCAAATACACTCTTGAATGCCCCATGACTGATGCATCATACCTGTTTTTTAATGTATTGTGGCATTGCCTTTAGTTGTGCATCTGTAAATGTTATGTTGTTGCCACCACATGTGCATGTTACTGTTACTTTACATGTTGTGGGTTGCAACATTCCTGTCCCATGCTATTTGTATGTAACTTGTCAGATCTGTAGCTTTGTTGGCACACCATACCCTAGTGTTAGTATTGCAGCTGTTATATGCTGTACAGCTTCATGTCCTATAGTGTATCATATTCAAATAACATGTATACTGCATCTTAATGATATTATACAACCCCCAATGTAAAATTCCATTGGTTATGGTACACTCCCCTATACATACTCCAACAAGCATTGTCATACACAGATTTGTGCTGTTACAAACACACTTTCATTTCAAGTATGACAGCATCCCTGGCCATCAACACTTGCTGTTGGGTGCACACTGTGCTTATCATACACATCCAGGTATGGTCACTGTTGGCAGTGCACTTTGATCACAGTAGCCTAGTAGCAATTGTTTCTTTATACCAATCCAGATGTATTTTCTTTCTTTTGTGTCCATATATGTGTAACAGTTTGCATATCAAATTGTTATTATTATGGTATGTATTATGTTTCTTCTGGACCACTACTGGCCATTTTCCTGTTGTTGCTGGCTGTGATGTTGTAATGAGGCAACACTGTGTGGACATCACTGATTTATATATTGTTGCATGCAGTTTGTCATGACTCAATGTTCTGAGGCAGATGTTGCCATAGTGCCTGATCTACCATATACAGTCACAGCCTCTGTCAATCTCACATGGTTGTTCTCACCCTTGAGACCCCCTGATCATCCTGTGAATGTTCTACTAGCTCCATGTCAGACATTTGGGGTGCTTTGGGTTGGTCACCTATACTTAGGGCTGACAGCCCACCATGTTTAGCTGTTAACATGTTGTGCAACATGGCACACAGTTACCATCTGTTATGCCTTTTCCAGTGTGTGTTGAGTATACCCTTACATGTGTCCAGACATCTGAATCATGATTTCAGCACAACAAACACCCACTCAATATGTTACATGTCGCACTGTGTGTGCTGTGTTGAATGCATCGTCAATGGGTATAGATGATGATATGAATGGTGTCATGAGCCAGGATTCCAGTGGGTAATTGCAGTCACTTGTTTGTAGAGGAAAACACACTTTTAGTTACCTTGCTTAAGATTAACAGGTCTTAGCTCAGATTACATTGCATCTCTGGTCATATACTTACCAAGTAGGATCCACTCAGGAGTTACACCCTGTTGGAAAGTGAACTTAAGCTCACTTTCTCTCAAGATTGCTGGGTCATGCTCATTAATGAGTTGTGCTGCCATAATATCAATAATGAGTCTATCTCTGGAGCACGCTATCTGACAATTTAGTGATGGCCGTCCCTTTCTACTGATGTTACATTTGACATTATCTGATAATATTTTTATTTTTTTACTGGTATGTGGGAGCAGTCAGTTGTACCAAGGAAATGGGAAAAATTGGTGAAGACATAAAGCCATTCCATGCTGTTCAGTGCTCTCTGGATGTTGCTGGGAAGTGGATGACTTTATCCACTTTACAGCACTTGGCTGCTAGGAACTGCTCTAGTATATGACTTGCAGCTGTTTGGGACATCCTATGACATCACTCAGGCACACTTTTGTTTCTACTGGGATAGGGTAACTATGCATACTGTATGGGTCATGTGATGTGCACACATCCTACGGACAAGTCTGCACCAGCTGTCTATTTAATCTGCATCTATCAATGGTTTCCTCGTAATTGAGCTGCCTTAACTGTTGCCTGGCTTGGTGCCATGTTGTCTGTCTTCTAGGATGCATTTGCACATCATCCTCTCATATAGCCTGTAGAATCCTGGCTTGCTGTAGTGCATATTTGCAGCTTGCATTTTTATTTATTATATTTTTGTAGAATCTGCAGGATTATTATATAATTTGTCTCAAATAGTTTAGCCCCTATGGCCTCCACTGAGTGCTTTAACAAAAGTATCTGCATACTATGTTGCATTTTATTGTCTTTGAGAGCACCCATTGTGTTTTGAAATCTGGTGTGTGCTAATTACCCAACATTGAATAAATTATTACTTATGCTTGGCATTGCATATGTGTTGAAATTGCATCTGCCACTAATTCGCCAATGCCTTTCTTTGGCGGACATTGCTGTGAGCAACTTTCTTTTGAAATGTGTTTGGTGTCACGTCACACATAATTTAGTAAAACACTGACTGTGTCCAGTCTTCAGTATACAACAGAAATGTGATGAGAGGCAGTAACAGCTATGTTTGTTTATGTATTTATTTATTTTGTTTACTTGTTTATTGACTTGGGAAGGCAGATCACATTTTCACTGGAGGCTGGGGAAAAAAGATCCACAGTAACATGAATATAAAAATATTTTCATACTAACATCAATGAAGTATAAATTATTTAAACTATAGTAGTAAGAGCAAATGTAATACTCATACTGTCAGACACTGTTGATTCTTATTAGAGGACAGATTGCAGAGCACAATGTCAATAGTAAAGAGAGAATAAAATAAAAAAATGGCAATTCAATGTTATCAGAGTTATACTGAAAATATGCCAGATATAGATTGGTTGCAGAGGCCCGAAGGCTTTTATTGACATAGTCAGATTATTGAAGAAGTATCTTAAATTATAAGTAAAAGTTAAACAGTGTGAATTCAGATGGTTTAAGCTTAGGTTATAACAAAGTTTCAGGGCCAATTGTTAAGAATGCCTGGCTGCAGCCTTTAAAGGGACAACAGTGAGGAATATGGCATAAGTTTGTGGAGATGCTGCTCCATAGTTTAGACAACAAAGAATTTAAGGTTTGAATCATTGTGCCCTTTTGTGAGATTTGGGGTTAAAACTAAATGTTGATTAGTAGGTTCACAGCTGGCCTTAACAATAAGTGAAGCAGGTGGAAACCAAGGTACCATTCAGCTAGAAACACTTATTTGGTATGTTTGTTTTATTTGCTTTATATATTTATTTTAAAGTAAAAAAAAAAAGTGGCACAGCATTTCTTTACTTTAAAAAATAAACAAATAAAAGGTTCACATCTAACCTGCTCAAAGCTGACCTAGCCAGGGAGCACTATGGGAAGATGCTCTGCACATGACAGTTTGCAGCTTCACAGGCATGTCCTACCCAAAATGTTGACAATGAATCAGACAGCTGAAGGAAGGTAGCTGCCCAGGGTAAGAAGAATGAAGAAAACAGGAGGTCTGACCAAAATACTTAACATGGTAGGGCTGGCATGATTTTGTATTGTGGTTCGTTGTTTTGTAGAGCTGAGTCCTGATCCTACAGGACTGATTGGTTTTATATTTTAAGCAAGTGAATTTTGGTGGATTATCACAAACCACCAATAACAAAGTATAACTAAAACATGCTATTAGTTAAAGATATATAAATGTAAAATGAGCACTTGAAGCAAATTAAACAATTTCAAATAAATTAAACTCGCACTGTCAAATAACATTATCAAAAATATGTTTTGAGTACTCACCTGAAGGCAGACAGTCACAGACAATCCTGGAGCCATCATGGTGGTTAGTTCCAAACAAGAAGGGCCCAATAAAAGAAATCAAACTGAACTTGTGGAACTACTAACTACTCCTTAGATGCCAACTGAAAAATCCATACAGGGTAGTAAGGCACAAAAACCTCCTAGCAGTAACAGGGACACATGTCATTAGTCGATAAATAAATCAACAATATGATCTTATAGATGATCCTTTCATGAGCAGACAGCTAATAAATGCTGAACACAGCAAGCATAATATGATAACATATTGTAATGTACCAGTAGGTAGTCTTGCTACAGAATAGTGTATGATCTAAAAGCAGTCGAATTCAGTATCAGACAGTCTCAGGTAATGTGACATTAAATTAGCCCAACCTAGAGGAGAACAAGGCTTTGACAACAGCCAAGGAAATCAGCTAATGATATCAAGTGGTTAATTCTGAATATATTTTGCTTGGTAGAAACAAGAAGACCTCACAGCAGCCAACAACTGGTTGTGAAGTGTTAGCCTGGGTCTAGAATAACATCAAGGTTATGCAATTTAATTACAAATTCAAGCTTATTACCAGAGTACATGGTATAACTGGACAGAAATAAAGCAAAACAAATTCTTTCAAGACTGCATGAACTGCACTTTTGGTGGTGGTGTGTATCAACTGATTTAAAGATAGCCAAGAATGTATGACCTACAAAATTATCAGCCAAGGAATAAACACTCACCATATCATTGTTGAGCAAAGAGAGACAGAAATGCGCCATCAGTACAGCTAAGGTATGCTAGACCCCTGTTTTGTAAGCGATCTCATAGAGGAAGTTGCAGTTGAGGGCCTATGATAGAACCTGTATACCAGACAATCCAGATAGTACAAAGAGGAATTAAGGCCTGAACATACCTGATAAGTACAGTCCAATAGTTAGGAGCTAAACTTACATAGATCTGAAGCAAACATACTACGGTAAGTTTATAAACGTATTATGATGTTATGGTCCATGGTATCAAATATTGCAGGATATAGTGGTTCTTGTCTGTTGCCATTTGAAAATTACAATCTTCCAAGAACAGCCTTTGCACTATTGTGAGTATGAAATCTGTCTAAAAAGAACCCATTAGTCCACTAACTGTAAACAAGGTCTCCATTTACTTTTCAGAAAACATTCTTAATAACATTCTCCAAAAACAGAGGTTAGAAACTGGACAGTAGCTATTAATATTACTTGGATTCAAAGATGTTTTTTGGGATTGAGGATGACAAAAGCCTCTTTTTAAGGCTGAAGAAAAAAAAAGCATTCCTGGAATATAAAAAAAAAAACAGGATCAGATAAATTACTCATTCCAGCACATCAAGACTGGCCAAAACCAACTTTAATGCTCCAAAATCCAGCCCACATGTCATTGGTTGCAAACTAGTGATGATGACCGTGAAGTCCTCAAAATCATGACTATTAAACACTAGTTAGCAAGCATTTAACGGATAAAGTCAATGCACTGCTCATGGAGTAAGTTGTTGAAAAAGATCTAATGCTGACAATCTTCTCAACCAAGAACTGTGTAACAGACTCATATTTTGAGTAAAATAATGTTTTCTTACTGGTGAGACAGGCTGAGCTGCATGGTCCCCCTCTTTAAAGTGTTACTGGTGTATTAACTGCTGAAGAAATCTTCCTATGCAAAAAAAAAAAAATCAGTCTGTTTTGGGGAGATTGCCATTTGTTAAATGGCAAGCTTGTCACTCCACAGTTCAGCTAAATGCTAGTTTGGCTCCATCCTGCACCTTTTACTACACAAGAGTCAGAAATCAGACTAAAACCAAGGTTCACATCAGTAGGAAGAGACTGGGTGGACATTACCTTGAGCTAGTAACACTAAAGCTATGGGAAGTGAGATATTTATAACCTCTAACTAAGGCATTTGGTGTATCAGCATAACTTGCTAGAAGAAATATTGTTGAAAAAAGTTCAGAACTAATATGGCTACTAGACTGAAAGATCATTAGCTCAAGACTGGTGAAGGTGATGCATAACTTCCGGTTGGAAGTGATCAGACCAAGAGATTAGATCTACCACCACTAGTTTTGATCTTCTCACAGCGGTTAGAAAGAACAAATCCAATGTATGCTCTAATTTATTTGTTGCATAGGTCATGACCCTAACAAATTCAAAGCATGTAATAATAAAACTTCACTCACTGGCCAGAGTAACTGACGCATTATCAACTGAGATGTTAAAGTCACCCAGCACTACTAAATGCTAGTAGCCCACAGATGACTAAGAGAGTTTTTTTTTAACAGCAAGAAAGCCAATTCCAAGATCAAGACAACTTCCCAGACCAAAGACAACCACAAGGCTTTCTTCAGCTATGTTAGAAACCACAAAAGCAGCACATAACAGTGTGCCAAACTGGTGGCTAATGGTGCCAAATTCACTAAACTGGGAGATATAGTGAATCTGCTGATGGATAAATTCAGCTCAAACTTTATCCCCCTCACTCCCAGCCACCCCTTCCAAGAAATACTTTCTAACATTACCCCCTTACCATAAATTGGGAACAGGTCCTAGTTGGGTTCTCTAAGGCCAAAAACAAAGCCTGCATGGGGTATAATATCCCAAAATGCCATCTGAATACCCTGAAATATGACATATCAGGGCTGCTGTAGTCACTTTTCAAGTATAGTTTCAGAATAGGCTTTGTGCCATAAGAATGGAGGACTTCAACATCATCTTGCAACATAAGGGTGGATCAATAATGGATCCAGAGAACTACAGACACATTACTCTGACTAATCTTATTTTAAAGCCATGGAATGAATTATCATAGAAATGATTAATAATGACATAGGAAACCTTCAGTCACTGGAACCAACCCAGTTTGATTTCATCAAATGCAGATCATGCTTACTCAATCTGGTGGACTTCTTGGAGAAGGTCACTAAAGCAATGGATGATGGCAAAACAGAACATACTGCCTACCTTGACCTGGCTAAGGTATTTGATACAATTCCCCGACTCTAGCATTGTAAGTAAACTTACAGCATTTGGCATAAAACCCTATATAAAACACTGGATAGCCAGCTGGCTCAGAAATGGGATCCAGGAAGTCAAGATTGGTGGGTGAGACCCCCTCCACAAAGAGGTTCATGACAAGCAGAGTCCATCAGGGCTCCATGCTGGACCCACTCATCTTTGGAGTCTACTTTTTTGGAAGTCAAGGTCAATGTCAAAGGCTTCTTGCTGATCAGGTTTGCAGATGATTGCAAACTAAGACAATTCATAGAATCCCCATTCCCCAGACACAAACATCTTGCAAGAAGGTCTAACACAGACAAATGACTGGTGCCAAAGCCATGGCTTAAAACCCAATTATAAGAAATACATAATCATACACAGTTGGAGGTATACCACCCTGGAAAACTACAACATTGGTAACACACTTCTAGGAGTGTACCCAATTGTCAGGAATCTGGGAAAATGTGTACACAGCAATCAGGTCTTTGATGTGTCCAAGGTAGTAAGGAAATTATTCTGTGTCTCTCAACTTATAAGTAAGGTCATGGCATCTAGCTAAGTCCAGGGAAGTTATTGTGCCACTGTATCTGGCTCTCATCAAACCCATCACTGAGTATAATTCCCCCTTTGGTATATACCTGAGCAGGCACATATAACAACTGGATCATCCACAAACATTACTTAAAAAGGAATATAGGACATAAACAAAATGTCCTGTGCAGATCACCTCAAAGCCCTATCTATATATTCTATTTCCTACAGATTGCTGAAAGGCGATCTATGTCTGGCATGCAAGATATCCTTGGATTCCCCACTGATGGACCTTTTGAATGTCCACAAAATGAACAACATCAGAAGTGCTGGATCTAAGAACCTGAACTTTGCTTGTGACATAAATAGGACATGTTGAAAGGACATATATCTTTCTCAGAGAATCCCCATTATCTGGAATAGGATTCCCATCTATGTAAATCAGAATATTTCCCTAACTCTGTTTAAGTGTAACTGGGACCAATGGATGGTAATTCTGCAATTCAGCCCTGGTCTGGCACCAATGTCTCTGATGGACAGAGGTAGTCATTAAATCATGCCTTAACCAACAAAGACCCCTTAAATAATGTTTAAAATGACAATAACTCTGTGATACAATAACTACTGGGACACATTTAGATGACATGTCTACATGAAGAGAAACCAACCATTTGTTCCTGCAAAACCAGCACATGCTCAAAAGTTGGTCTCCTTAGCATCAGCCTCAGTCTGACCCCATAACTGATTGTAACATCACCCCTAATTCAACCCTTCTTTGGGAACTGTGCAGCTGTAAACCCTGGAGGGATGGCAACAGCCATACACTGAGCCAAAGTTCTCATCTAACCATGTGTCAGCTATAAATGCAATATCATCATCATGTGACATATCAGATGTAATGCCTGTTTTATTTGAGATAGAGCTCATATTAGACTATAGCACACTTTCATGTGCTTTGTAAAGTGGGTTTCTGATACATTCCCACAATGACATAAAGGGACTCAGATACCATTAGGAAACTTAAGCTATGATGATTGTTCAAAGCACTGACACACCTGGCCCATTAACAGTATGAACCCACAATTATCTGACAGTCACTGACCATGTTGTAACACATACAAAAGCAAACTGGGTAACAAGAAAGGATGCAATAAAATTAGAAACACTCAACCATATCATAAAACATTCCATAGCAAATGTATTTTAATCATGTCCAACACTATGACTACAGAGGCATACCATTTTATAACATGTGAAAAGACTGTGTGTGGGCCGGATTCACAAAGGCTTGCACGGAGTCTTAGAGTAGAGTAAGACTACATGCAGCCAACATGTCCACCAAGCGATCCAGGAACAGCCGGTAGGGGCGTGCAACTGAGATCTCTAAACTAGTCCTACACGGACATGGCTGGGATATGCAAATGACCTCAATTGCAGGCAAAAGCTATACAAATGAGGTAAATTTGCAATCCAGGAAACCCAAACCTGTCCGAGTAGGAGTAGTGTTACTTGCAAAAACGTCCTCAGTTGATAACTGAGTACGGTTCTGCAAATAGCAAAACGGAGCCGTGTCAGCTGGAAATAAAGCATGAATGTACAGGAGGAAGCATGCCAATGGCCAAAAATATGGCCATTGGCAAGGGGAAGGGATGCAAATTAAAAATAAAATAACTTTTTTTTTTATCCTGATCTCCGGGGTTTAACCATAGTGCAGCGCTACGCAAACACGCTGCACTCTAAAAGCAGAAAATTAATAATTAAGATCTTCAAATGTGGATTTTATAGCTAAAAAGAATTTAAAATGCAAGGGAATGGCAGGCTGAAGACAACGTGGCCACCGAGTAGAGGTTGCTAAGGGGGAAGCTCAGTCTAAGAGATGTAACTAAGCATTAGTAGGCAATCCTATGCAAATGAGACTTAGGATAGTGAATAGCAAGTTTACATAGCAAATGAGCACAGTCAGTGGAGTGTAGGAGTAGGATAAGGGGTGTAACAGAGTAGAAGATAGGTGACATCACGAGGGGGGTATGTATGAAAGGAGTGAAGCTCATTGGAGCAGAGTGTCATGTGTCAGCTTACATTCACATAATAGTGAAAGAGGTGTGTCAACAGGTAGGCCAGGTAAAGTCAAGAAATCAAAGGTGTATGTCATGGATAACACCAAAGTTTCTTGCTGAGTGTGCATGCGTGCGTGTGCATGCCAGTAAACCCGAGTAAGACAGTGTGCGCACGTGTAACCATGTGTGCACGCGTGTAGGCTTGAGTAAGCATATGTAAGGCTGTGTAAACAGTTGTAAGCATGTGTGCGCTGGTGTGCACCTGTTTTTGCAAGAATAAGCAAGATTTAGTCCGTGTAAGCATGTGTGCGTGCTGGCTGCTGTGCATGTGTTTGCGCTTTTGTGCGCGGCGGTCCCCCCACCCCCCCGAGGAAACAGAAAGAAAAAGGAAGCACACCAAATAGTGGGAAGTTACCAGGGAGTACTAGCAGAGCTAGCAGCTGAAAACAATCAGAACAGGCTATTACCCAGGCAGAACACAAGCCCAGCCCAGCCTAGCACTTAAAACTCTGCAAACAACAGTCCATTATGTTTCTCTTAAGAGACACTGCAACACTGCAGTAAGCCAATAGAAGTGAAAACTGAAAAAGCTTCACTGAGACAAAAATGTTAAGGGGCTGCCATTGCTGTTATAAGGTGACATATGCAACATGCTGAGGTTGGTGATAATGCAAATGCTGCTGGACAACCCACAGTGAGGAGACGGAGAAGAGTGTACAGGCCCAGGGTTACCTACCAGGGGCTACATGAGCTGGAGATAGTGGAGTGCTATAGAGTGGACAGAGACCTCTTGCAGTAAATTGTTGAGCTGTGCAGGCCACGCCTCACACACAGAAACAACAGAGGAGAACCCATCCCAGTGGAAACTAAGGTATGTGTTGGCCTAAGAATATTAGCAGCAGGTACCTTCCAGAGACCAACTGGTAATATGATGGGGATAGCACAGGCATCAGCATCCAGGGTACTTGCACCAGTCCCTGGATGCCATGTCAGCACATGTCGGTGATCATGTATATTTCCTCAATTCCCGTAAGAATTGGCTAGCAATATGTGTCTCTTCCAGCAAGTAGCAGAATACCCTGAGGTAATGGGTGCAATTGACTGCACGCACATACGCATCAAAGCACCAGCCAGTGAGTGGGGTAGGGTCTACTTCAACTGCAAGGGCTTCCCCTCCATCAACTGCCAGGTCATGTGTGATGCCCAGGGAATAATACTGAATGTGTGTGCTGGCTGCCCTGGAAGCTACCATGATTCCCATATCTGGCATCTGACACAGCTGTACCAGACATTTGCCAATGGGGACATCCCACATGGTCACCTAGTGGGGGATACTGGCTATGCACTATAGCTGTGGCTGATGACACCCATCAGAAACACACACACACCTGAACAGGAACGCCATAATGAGGCACTCACACAAACACGAAATGTAATCGAGCGTGTGTTTGGGCTAATCAAGTCACAGTTCCAGTGCCTGGACACATCTGGTGGAGCTTTGCAGTACTCAACAACTACATGTACCCAAATTGTCATGGTATGTGCTATGCTACATAATATGATCCTGCAAAAACAGCTGTAGCAGGACAAGCATAGGCCAGGGCCAAACAGCCACCCACCATTGCCAAGGCCATCACAGGCAGAACGTGAATCTGTGGCGGAACAACCTGAGCCTGCCCCAGTAGGCAGAAGGAGGCGTACCCAGTATGTTTTGGCCTTGGCAAAGAGGCAACGCATAGCACATACACTGGCTCAGTAGGAACTCTGGAAATTATACCTCTCTCTGACCTGCACATATGGTAAAAGGGATGCCTACATTGACACTACCTGCTTTCAAAAATGTATAGGGAGTGTAGTATGTGCATCCAACATAGGCAGCCCTGCATCAACACCTTAGGCATGATTGCCATGTGTTAAGCAATATAAAGCAGTGCTAAACAGCATTTACCATCATGAAGTATATGTAAACAAAATCGCACACACCAACTACCACAAATGTGATCAATGTAGAGTAATATTGGCCAATGTCCAGCAATGAGGGTTAATATTGAGCAATGTTGGACAAGCTGGGTCTAGGTAGGGCATAGCTGAACAAAAGCCAGCATGCTCATATTTGCTCTACTGGCCCTTAAGCAGTCTGGTCTGCTCAGTATGAAAATATAAGCACCCAGGATACTGTGCACTATAGTCATAGCACTGAACCACTAAACCATGACAGCATTGCAATGGTTAGCTTGTATGAAGAAATGTTGATAAGTCTATGCAAAGTATTTCATGGAAACCCTGCAGCACAGCATAATCCCTGTCGACACAAAGGTGAGTCCTGCAGTAAGAATAGAACCTGATTTCAACACACACAGTACAAATGTTAATATTGGACATGTAGATATACATCAACAAATATAGTGGACCTCCGACAGCAACATACTGAAAGGTCACACTGGGCATGCTCACACACTTGAATACATGGGACAAATGTCAGGCAACAGAACACTGACAGTCTGAACTGGGCATGCTCACACACTTAGGCCATGTTGGAGTACAGCATTGGGCCACATATAGCAGGCAGTTGCATGTTTTAACCCATGAATCTCTCACTACCCAGCAATCTGTCCTGTGCACACACTGATATGACAACAGACACGTAAAAAAAATAGTGGAACCCTGCCATAAGCAAATATGTTCTGCAGATACCTAAGTGGTTCATAGAAAGCGTGAAAGCAAAGATGATAAAAACCTGCAAAGAGTATCAGCAATAAACATTGTGCATCATGAAAATTAGCATCTGTTCAGAGGTTGATACTAGGCTATCTGCCCTAGGGCATGTGCAAGCATAGCCAGAGTGTGTTTGACTTCTGCAACCCAGACTAATCAGAACACTGTGCCTCTGAATAGTAGGTCACACAAGATAGCCCATTCATGTTGAGTGTATTGTGCCTCTGTCTAGCAGAGACCCAGAAGATATCCCATGGGTAAACATGTGATCGCCCATCCACATGTCAAGATGTCACCTGTAGGTGGTCAGTGGGTGGCTCTGCCTATGCAAAACTGGGACTACACTCCGGAGTGAGTGGTGGCTTTCTGATAATAATCTGTCCCCCCAGCATGTCCTTTTAACATCATTGCTGAGGTATATGTCTCTGGAGTGTGTAGCTCCAAGGGAGTTGGATATCCTGAGGTGGAGCATGTCCAGTAAGTCTGGGTCAGATATTGCCTGCAACTACAGGCACACAACACATCCGTGTAGGTGGTAAGTGACTGAGTATAGCTGGAGTTACTGTATCGGAACTTTGCAGGACATCTGTGTGAGTCCCTAGATCTGCTCGATGAATAACATTTGTGGCCATTACAGGTTCTGCAGGTGTCAGATAAGGTACATCCCAAATGTGGCATAGTAACCAAGCATGGTCGTGAAGAGTATAGGGGCACAATGACCACACGTGATCAACATGTGAAACCATGTGGGATATGGTGGGCTATGTAGATGTACTGTCTAACCACTATGGCAATAGGATTGTCAAAGGCGAGAGTACGAACAGGTTGTGTCCCCAAAACTGTAACAACCACTACTGTATGTAATGGATTACAACCTATGTGGTAATGTGTGGGCATTTTGTCATCCTCAAAGGGGATGCCTATGTAACTAATGGCATGTAGCCATTGGCCATGGCTCAGGCACCATTCAACCTATCTCTGTGAGGCCCTGTATGAGTATGCATGTGCCAGCAGGAGAGCTGATTATGGCACCCAGTTTGCAGTCATCTGTGAATATGGGCAGCCATAGCCCTCCTGTGATAGCCTGTACATCACACAAATATATACTGAACAAGAGAGGTCCCAGGACTGAGCCTTGTGGGATGCCATGTGTCATTGGTATATAGTCAGACATGGCACCTGCAACACTGAGCATGTGGGTGCTATCCCTGATCCAGGTAGCAATCCATCATGTCGGATATGTGTCGATATTGATGCTGGTGAGCCTATGCATAATGACCGAGCGGGGTATTGTGTTGAAGGGTTCTGCAAGGTCCAGGCAGGCTGTGTGGACAACTGTCCCAACACTGATGGAGCTGGTAACTGTTGAAAGAATATGAACAGATCCAACAGGCAAGATCTGCCCACAACAATACTGTAATGGGTAGGACCCAGTGTCTCTAGGTTTCCCATGTCTATGTGCATGAGTCCCATTACAATACACCCCATAGCTTTGCAGAACAGGCTAATTAGACTTTTAGGCTGATATTGCCTGTGGTCTGTTGTGGCAGTATTCAGTGGAGCGGGACCACTATCGCTGTATGCCATTCCCTGGGTACATATGCTGCAGTGACTCTTATGTCGAACAGTGACATAATGTGAGTGTTATGTTTGTCATGAAGGCTGTGTACGACACAGGCTGGGACATCATCTGGTCCCATTGATGCTGTGATGTCCGCTGTGGGGAGGGCAGCACTCATCTGCTTACTCGTGATGTCTGGGAGGTTACACTGTGTTGGTATGGACAGTACCACCTTAGGGGGGATGTGGGGACACATCTGCACTGAACCTGTTTGCCAGGATAATGGCAATGTCAGTGGGTTCAGGGTATGTTTAGTCAGTATGCAGTAACACACAGCATATCAGTGATTGTCCAGCCAGGTACCTGAATCGACTGAAGAAGGCCTTGTGAGTGTCCGACGTGTCTGGTGCAATTGTCCATTAGAAACGTACCTGACATAATTACCCAAGTGATTGTAGCTGTCTGCTAGTACAGATCACAGATGCCTTCCCTGTCTGGGATTGTGCTCTATCATGTAGTAGCTTCCTCCATTTGTTGTAAAGCATATGAATGGCTGGGGTCTACCACACAGGTCCACTGCCATTGCAGGAATGAGTCCAGTTGTTATTTTGGATGCAACGATCCATGTGATCCACTAGGTGTCCATAGAATGTGTATGTAAAGGATACAGCAGTCTGAGCCATACTTACCACTGACCCAGGATCTCTGAAGGATACCACCATGGTTTGGAGGAGTGTGATGTTTTCCTATGGGAAGTTCACCAACATTACCCAGGAAGGGTGTGGGGATGGGATATGGATGTCCAGTGAGATAAAGTATGTTCTGCCCTTAGCAATGAGGGGTATATCACAGGTGTGGCACATAGAGTCCCCATGTTGGTGATGATCATGTCCAATATGTTGCCCCCTCGTGTGGGTGTGGTGACCGGTTGTGCCATAGCATATGAGTGTAGAAATAGTAGCAACTGTTGGTCGAGGGTGTTGTGGCCTGAGTACTATCCACAGTCAATGTGTGGGTATTTGACATCACCCAATATAATGGTGTTTGGGGAGACCTTCATATTGTCCAATGTTCCCAGGAAAGCTGAGTGGGGTTGCTGAGTTGGGGAGTGTGGTCTGTAGCAGGCAACAAACCAAAAGGCCGATTTGCAAAATGTTAGGTGCATATGTATGGTCTGTGATGCTTTGTGCAGTGCTACCAACCCGGAGGTATGTGTATCTATGATGCATATGGATACACCCTCTAATTGTGTTGGCCATTCCGAGTTATGTGGTCAGAAAGCATTGTACAAAATACAATTTGGTAGTGCTGGTGTGCATGTGGTAGCCTGAACCATGTGTCTGTTAGTGCACAGATATTGCTATCCTCCATACTGAGGAGATCCTTGAGTGGGCGCAATTTGAGGGTAATACATCTAGTGTTGAGCAGCATTACCCTCAGTGCCATGTACTCTGTAATTTCTATAGAGGTGGTTCTGTCCTTTGAGCTCCGCTTAAATAAGGCACTATGGTGGCAGCAAGTACCCTAGCCAGTATTCAAAGGTCCAAGGGTGACAGGTGCAAGCTGTCCATAGGGAAGCTACGTGGCATGTTGAGTATGTCACCCCAGGGTGACAGACACTGTATCCCCTTTGAATAACACCAATATGTTAGCCAACTGTTAAACGTGATCAGTGTGTTGGTATACTGTGACACCATACTTGGTGAGTGTAAGATGCTAGACAAGGTCAGGGTAATACTGGGCTGGGATACATGATCACAGAGTTCCTCTATGTTTCATGTCATGTGGTCCAGGGAGGAACGTCTGAGGTTGTACGCACCAGCTTGGACAATGATGGAGCCAGTCCTGGACTGGCTTTGGAGTGACCTGAGTGCATGTGTTATGTGGCGGATCCTGGCACCTGAGAGACAGCTCAAAGTGACTATTCCCTTGTTTGGCCTGGAGAGTGGGACGACAGTGTGTTTGACATTAAGTGTCACCTATAACAAGTGTATCAGGTGTGTTGTTTAGCCCAAAGGGCAGTGACTGTGTGGCACAGTGACATTGTGAACTTTGTGACATGTGGGCATTGTAGTGGGGTAGCAGTTGTATAGGTGCCTGCTGTGGAGGTCTCTGCTGCTTAGGCAGAGTGTATGTAGAGCCTCCGAATATGTGTATGTGTGATAATGTGGTTTGTGTGCTGTCACTATCGGTGTATGTGAGACTGATATGTGGTGTGTGTGGTCACCCTCACCACCTGATAGACTATGCCAGTCATGGGTCGAGAGAGCTCAGCATCCTGTATGTCAATATTGTTACATCTCCCACATATATGTGAGTGTGATGTGAGGAGGAGAGGGTCATCTGTGTACATGAGGCAGATGTGACATTGCGTCATAACCACAATATACACTAGCTGGACTGGAGAGTACACATTAAACCGACCCCTGGACATGCCAGTGTATTATGATGACATACTCTGTAGCCTGAGCACAAAGGATCAGTAGGGTGTTAAGTATGTAAAAGAGTATAACCTGGATTAGTGCTCAGGTTTGTTGGTGTTTTGTAAAGAGTGGCTGAGAAGGAGTCCAGACTGAGAATCATGACATGTCCTTCAGCTATGTAATAAATAGTAATGTACACACATATATGTGCTGAGTCAGGGACAACTGTACCTTACTGACATTGCCAACATCCTATCAGACAGGCCCATGTATACATACCCACCTCCCACAGACGATAGTCCCTGACATCATACCAGGAGATATCACGTGTAGAATGGCTGAACAGCTCCCCCCAAATCCAAAAGCATGGCAGCAATTGGATTACGTTGTTTCCCAATATGTGTCATGCATGCACTACAGAACAAACAGACCCTGCACCTGAACAGTCTGTTGAGCCTCACCCACTCCACAGGACCTGGAACCATCGAATGTGTTACAGCAACATAAGGCACTCCCCACATGTGTGGGTGCACAACACATCATGAGAAGTATAGTCCAGTAAGCCTATAAAGTCTGATCTGCAAGGCCGTGGAGTGCATCATGGCAGACGTGATAAACAGAGCTACTGGAAACCGGCAAACACACAACCCTACCAACTGTGGTATGTTCATGTGTAGATCATGGTTCCCAAGCATGCTACACCGTCTGCAAGGCAGCCACCCAGGACATACATCATGGAACAGAGCTACACATGTCCCACATAGACTTTGAACAGCTCTTCATCAACATGACAGACACATGTCGTATCCACAAAGTCAACAATCTGTGCATAGATATGTGTTGACATATGGAGGGATGTCAATGTATCCACAGATAGATCACACAAGGTGAGACTCATGGGGTCCTGTACAAGCTGTTGATACCTGCCAACCTACATGGGTCATTCCTGGGATTGCAAAACAATGTGTACACACATTACCATGTCCAGTCTGATGATGTCATCATCCTACAAATATACCAGGAGAACAGAACTCACCCAGTAAAGCATATAATGTGCCGTGTTAATGTGTATCTGTCTAATATCAAAATATAGTTAGGTAGAGGTTTGAGTCCTGCAAATGCCAAGTGTGTGTGTTTGGGGGGGGGTTGTCATTTACTTTGAGGCGAGTAGCCTTTTTGGAGACTGGGAAAACACATTAAAGAGGTACAACCCTCTTTGGAAAGTCGGATGATGTCAGCATCCTACAAATATTCAAGGAGAATTTACCCCACCCCTTAATGCATATAGCTTGCTGTGTTAATGCATATCTCACTAATATCATCACATAAATAGGTCTGAGCTTGAGTCCTACAAACGCCAAGTGTGTGTGTTTGGTTTATGGTTTCCTTTGAGAGGAGTAGTCTTTTTGGAGACTGGGAAAACACATTACAAGAGGTACATCCCTCTTTGGATAGTCTGATGATGTCAGCATCCTACAAATATTCAAGAAGAACATAAACCATCCAGTGATGCATATAGCACGCCATGTTGATCCGTATCTCTCTAGTATTGTCGCTTAGGTAGGGGTTTGAGTCTTGCAAAAGCCAAGTGTGTATCTATGGTTTCCTTTGAGAGAAGTAGCCTTGTTGGAGACTTTGAAAACACATTAAAAGAGGCACATCCCTCTTTGGAAAGTCTGATGATGTCAGCATCCTACAAATAATCAAGGAGAAAATAAACCACCCAGTAATGCATATAGTGCGCCGTGGGTGTGTGTGTATGAGTGTGGTTTCCTTTGAGGGGAGTAGCCTTTTTGGAGACTGGGAAAACACATTAAAAGAGGTACATCCCACTTTGGAAAGTCCGATGATGTCAGCATCCTACAAATATTCAAGGAGAACATAAATCACCCAGTAATGCATATAGCATGCCATGTTAATGTGTATTTCTCTAGTATCATAACATAGTTAGATAGGGATTTGAGCCCTGCAAATGCCTAGTGTGTGTGTTGGGGGGGGTGTGGTTTCCATTGAGAGGAGTAGCCATTTTGGAGACTGGGAAAACACATTAAAAGAGATACATCCCTCTTTGGAAAGTCCGATGATGCCTGCATCCTACAAGTATACAAGGAAAACATAAACTTCTCAGTAATGCATATAGTGTGCCAAGTTAATGCGTATCACTCTAGTGTCATAACATAGTTAGGTAAGAGTTTGAATCCTGTAAACGCCAAGTATATGTGTGTGGTTTTCTTTGAGGGGAGTAGCCTTTTTAGAGACTGGGAAAACACATTAAAAGAGGTACATTCCTCTTTGGAAAGTCCGATGATGTCAGCATCCTAGAAATATTCAAGGAGAATGTAAAGCCCCCCCCCCAAGTAATGCATGTAGTGCGCCATGTTAATGTGTATCTCTCTAGTGTCATAACATAGTTAAGTAGGAGTTTGAATCCTGCAAAAGCCAAGTATGTGTGTGGTTTCCTTTGAAGGGGGTAGCAGTTTTGGAGACTGGGAAAACACATTAAAAGAGGTACATCCCTCTTTGGAAAGTCTGATGATGTCAGCATCCTACAAATATTCAAGGAGAACCTACACCACCCAATAATGCAGATAGCACACTGTGTTAATGTGTGTCTTTCTAGTATTGTAAGATAGGGGTTTGAGTCCTGCAAATGCCAAGTGAATGAGAGTGTGTGTGGTTTCCTTTGAAAGAAGTAGCCTTTTTGGAGACTGGGAAAACATATTAAAAGAGGTACAACCCACTTTGGAAAGTCGGATGATGTCAGCATCCTACAAATATTCAAGGAGAATTTACCCCACCCCGTAATGCATATAGCGTGCTGTGTTAATGCGTATCTCTCTAATATCATCACATAAATAGGTAGGGGCTTGAGTCCTACAAATGCCAAGTGTGTGTGTATGGTTTATGGTTTCTCTTTGAGAGGAGTAGTCTTTTTGGAGACTGGGAAAACACATTAAAAGAGGTACATCCCTCTTTGGAAAGTCTGATGATGTCTGCATCCTACAAATATTCAAGAAGAACATAAACCATCCAATGATGCATATATTACGCCATGTTAATGCGTATCTTTCTAGTATCATAACATATTTAGGTAGGGGTTTGAGTCCTGCAAGCACCAAGTATGTGTGGCTTCTTTTGAGAGAAGTAGCCTTTTTGGAGACTGGGAAAACACATTAAAAGAGGTACATCCTTCTTTGGAAAGTCAAATTATGTCAGCATCCTACAAATATTCAAGGAAAACTTAAACCACCCAGTAATGCATATGCGCGCCATGTTGATGCGTATCTCTCTAGTATCGTCATATAGGTAGGTGTTTGAGTCTTGCAAAAGCCAAGTGTGTGTCTATGGTTTCCTTTGAGAGGAGTAGCCTTATTGGAGACTGGGAAAACACATTAAAAGGGGTACATCCCTCTTTGGAAAGTCCAATGATGTCAGCATCCTACAAATAATCAAGGAGAACATAAACCACCCAGTAATGCATATAGCACGCCATGGGTGTGTGTGTATGAGTGTGGTTTCCTTTGAGAGAAGTAGCCTTTTTGGAGACTGGAAAAACACATTAAAAGAGGTACATCCCTCTTTGGAAAGTCAGATGATGTCAGCATCCTACAAATATTCAAGGAGAACATAAACCACCCAGTAATGCATATAGCGCGCCGTGTGTGTGTGTGTGTATGAGTGTGGTTTCCTTTGAGAGAAGTAGCCTTTTTGGAGACTGGGAAAACACATTAGAAGAGGTACATTCCTCTTTGGAAAGTCAGATGATGTCAGCATCCTACAAATATTCAAGGAGAACATAAACCACCCAGTAATGCATATAGCGTGCCGTGGGTGTGTGTGTATGAGTGTGGTTTCCTTTGAGAGAAGTAGCCTTTTTGGAGACTGGGAAAACACATTAAAAGAGGTAGATCCCTCTTTGGAAAGTCGGATGATGTCAGCATCCTACAAATTTTCAAGGAGAGCATAAACCACCCAGTAATGCATATAGTGTGCCGTGGGTGTGTGTGTGTGAGCGTGGTTTCGTTTGAGAGAAGTAGCCTTTTTGGAGACTGGGAAAACACATTAAAAGAGGTACATCCCTCTTTGGAAAGTCGGATGATGTCAGCATCCAACAAATATTCAAGGAGAACATAAACCACTCAATAATATGTATAGCATGCTGTGTTAATGCATGTCTCTCTAGTATCGTAATATAGATAGGTAGGGGTTTGAGTCCTGCAAATGCCAAGTGTGTGTGTGCCACAGTGTGGGTTTTGCTTTTACTGCGGTATGACAAATGTTTCAAACAGTATGTGCATTGCACACATTGGGTATCTGTGTGTCAAATAAATATGTGTACATGTGACCTCAATCAGTACATAGGTGTGAAGCCTGCATACAACATGAATACATGTGTAACCTTCGACAGACTGTGCCGCTGCTTCACAAATCATAGGTCACATATGTATGTCTGTGTCAAGCCCGGCCAATGTAGTGATCTGTGGCCAAGGACATCTCTGCCACACACACCCATGACAGGTGCTATAGAGTACTGTGAGTGAGGATAATTGCCGGGGTATATGTCAGACATGTTCACACACAACAACGAATGGCAATAATGGACAGTCATTATAATTGTACACCAGCCCTGTGGATATGCATGCAGGCCCCTAATGTGTTATGTGAAACACAGAGGGACCCCAAAATACCTATGGATATGTAGATACCAAGGGACAGATGACATAACAAGTGTCTGTCTGTACACATTGGTACCCAACATACATGTTGAGGGCTACCACCTATGTGGTACTGTCGGGATAGTATGTATAGTAAATGTGGATGAATATGCCATAGACGGCTTACTGCTATACAGCATGTATTGGACAACAGGTATCTGTCTGTATGATAACCTTGTTTAGGATATGCGTCCCATCCAGGGAATGCTGTGTAGGCCAATGCATGCATTTCCAGATGTTGATGGACATATCCCTAGTGTATTTGCATGTACCTAAGAGGGCTATATGCCACATAGGTGTGGTCCCAGGAATGTGTGGTGGTCAATACCACTGGTTACTGTTATTGTATAGTACTGGGAGGATCTAGCTGTTACTGAGTTCCCTACAACTGTGAGTCATTTGTCAGGACATCATCTAATGATTGGTTATAGTCATGCTGTTGAGATGGTGTATACTACAAGACTGCAGATCATTGACAGATATTAGCAGTATCACCCACAGCATAGTGCCAACCCATGTCATACACACATGTGTACCCATGTTAGTACATATCTGTAGTACAATGCATACTGGTCAACGAAAGATACCATGATATGTTAACAATGTGTAGAACAGGGTAAGTCGCACATCCCATGTGTCCACTATGCACGTAGATGCAGACAGTGCGCACACGCCATGTTCACAGATGTACACCCGCTAATTTGTAATGCACACATCACACACGTACTGTCCACTCACTAACACATGCTGGCAATACTGTACATTTCAGCCAAGTGGCACATGTGTGGACATTGCATACTCAGGACTAACACGGGTGTAAACAATGCTACAATGACTATCACAGCTGTGATGCATAATGCCTGCTCAGGTATACGTACAAGGATATCATTACACTTTCCTGTTGTCAACTTGCTACTATTGCTACACTGCTATAATGTCACCCTGTGCATCAGAACCATGTTAGCCTGTTCCTGCATCAAAGTTACAGATGACAGGAGGTGGCACAGGTGTCATCATATGCACAGGGTGTGTTGTAAATTTGCCAGAGCCTGACATTGACCCATCCAATCGGCATGTCTGTGTGTGTGTGTGTGTGTGTGTGTGTGTGTGTGTGTGTGTGTGTGTGTGTGTATGTGTGAGAGGGACAACAGTACTGCATGGGCCAATGTTGATGTAATGTGTGTGTGTATGTGTGAGTCCTAGTTGTATGGTAAATGTGTGTGTGTCTGCATGCACACAACTCCAACATGTGGCTGCCATATACAGGTGGTTGTGGGACAGCCACAGACTGTATCTGCTAGGCCATATGAATCACTGTCTCTGGCCACGGACACAGTACCTGTGCCTAGCAAGGGTGCTACGGGCATTATCGGGTACCAACCCTGACTGGGTGCTGTCATCAGAGGCAGAGGTATGATGACTGGACCCATGTCCCTGCTGGGACTGGCCAGTAACACGTGCATGTGGTCTACTAGGATGGTCAATGGACAGGCCAGCCCCAGCATTGCTAGGGCTGGTACTGCCACTACGGGAGCGGCTGTGATCAGTGATTCGTCCGTGATGACTGCCAGCTGATGCTGTTGCTGGCATGCATCCACGTCGGCTTCTCATCCATCCCACATGGTCCTGGCTCATGGATAACACATCATGGAGGCCATCTAATGTCTCCGTCCAATGGCTATCAATGAACTCGGTGTAATTCCGGATGGCACCGGCAAGGTCACGGATGCTGTCATTGATAGCATTGTAATGGGCCCTCTGCGCCCTTAGTCCCTGTCGGGTGTACCGTTCCATACATGCCTGTGCCTGCATTACAGCCCAGAACATACTGGAGGTTGTAATACCTCTGGGGGCACATCTGCCAGGGGCAATACGACCAGTTGTGCTCTCCCGAGAACTCCTGGACATCCGCCTATGTGGTACCGTTCCAGTAATCTGGCTATGGCTGCTGTGAGGGGATGCATGTGCCATAGGTAACACACTCTTCTGGTCAATGCTAACTGTATGCTGTCCCTCAGCTAAGGCCATTGGTGACGAGGGATGTATTGGTAGTATGAGTGTGCACATAGATGGAGTTGACCGCTGTGTAGTGTCGATTGGTGGACCAACGACAGACCCTGTCAGACCTTCCTGTGCCACAATACATGTCTCATCATCTCCACTGTCAGTGGCCGTGACATCAGGTTCCCTGCTGCATTCAGGCACCCCTAACTCAGCACCTGTGGAAGGAAGACAGGAAACACACTTTACAATCTGTATGTGATGTTAGCACACATGCACACTTGAACACATGCACTAATGCACACATACACACATGCACGCATGCACACATGCACACATGAACACATGCACACATGCACACATGCACACATGAACACATGCACACATGAACACATGCACACATTCACACATGAGCACGTGAACACATGCACACATGAACACATGCATGCATGAACACATGCACACATGAACACATGAACACATGCACACATGAACAAATGCACACATGAACACATGAACACATGCAGGCATGCACACATGAACACATGCACACATGCACACATGCACACATGCACGTAAATACACTGCTCACCACAGCACATACACACACCAGCAATCCAACACATACACAATAGTGGGTGATGGTGGGTGACAGTATCACAAGGCAAAGAGTCACCACACATGTGTCAGCATGCAGAATATGTGTTGCTCAGGACCATGTAGTGCAAGTGTAGACAGCCCTATCTAATGACATTATACGTGGCTATGATGCATGTGTGTAGTTGTTCAGTGATTGGGTACACCCTGGAACAGAGTGAGCACATGGACACAACATTGCTGTGCAAATATTATCTGCTCTGCAATGTCATGTGCACCATCACTCAATAGTATACATACCATGGCTGCATGTGTTATCTGTGTGACACATAGATTGCCATGTCTGATGACAGTGTCTGTGTCCATAGTACATAATAGTGGGCACAGATGTAGCAAATGCATGCAATGTACAGACATGGGATGAGTGGTGCATGTAGACGTGAAGGAATCCCAATGCTCAACATGGACATTGTACAGTGGTTATGGTGAGTGTGGCACATATTGCAGATATGCCAGTGCCAGCCATGACATGGCATGCTACACGACTGCAGCATTAAACACCACACATACCCAATGTGTGCATGTGATTTATACACCCAATGGCATTCCAGGACATATATGTGACTCTTTGTACAGATGACGACTGATGTGCAGAATGTGTATACTAGCATATGTAAGCACACACACAATATGCTATGCATGGTGTGTATAGGTGCATATGTTTGCACACACAGAACAATGAGGTGCACAGCAAAGACTGCTATGTGTAGTACTGTGGTCAGTGTAACCAGATGGGGTGTAGTGCCATTGCCATCATCATCATCATGCATCATGTGGTCATTCAAGGCTACTACTGTGTGACAGACCACCGCCTAGCATGCTGTACCTGAAATGCAGTGCCATGGATACGTTCACTATTACACAGTCACTTTGTACATGGGTGTATGAGGTGCCCAGTAGGGAGCATTGCCTCACATGACTGTGTTATGTGTTGAGGAGTGTTGCACAGCCCCATGATAGGCCTCTACCCCAGAGGTACATCATGTGTGTGTGGATGACATGTGGGATACTGATGTGTGACCTTACAGCGGGTGTGTGGTTATGCCATATGTAGCATGACTTTGTGTACTGCATGTGATCAATGTGTTATGTTGTGTACAGGTGTTGCAACTATGCCTATCCAATGTGCAGTACGGGGTTGCCACAACTGTGTGTCATGCTCTGTGTATTGCATGTCATTGAGACAGCTACTGACATTACTGAGCTGTGCAACATCTCACAGCAAACATGCATGGCATGCATTATGCGTAGGTGTGTTACATGTACATGGCCTACACCTCACCTATGACATGCATATTTCATTACCAACATTGCAGGTATAACACACTCACCAGCATGGATTGGCTGCCCTGCCATCACACCAGAGGGACCTACGAGAATATGAGAGGGTTCGTCAGTGGCCACAACTGTGGCATTGCTACAGTGGGTATGCTAAACTGCAGTACAACAACAGTCAACAGACACAGGTGTAGGTGTAGGGATATTATTCAAGCTATCTGTGTTGCACAACACTAGGCAGCTGAACTGCTAAACACACAGTACACATCTCACGTACACATAATCTAACAATACAGTTAACTGTATTCTACAGATTGGGCATGTTACCTGCTTGCTCCAGGTGAATGTGCTGGGTGGCTCCAGCCTCCATTACAACACATGTCAGTGATTGTTGTAGCTGTTGTCCAGGAGCCACCATGCTTAGGAGCAGCTCCTCTGCTCTGGTGAGGGAGGGATGAATGTCCACCCCTCCACCTGTGGCAAGCTGCTGTCTTTGGATATCAGACGCATGCCGCCGGACTTGTCTAATTAAATCACTGCAGTGATGGCGTACCTGCTCATATGTCCAGTTATGCATGCCTATGTAATTTACTCGACTAACAAGTTCCTGCCACAGTGCAGTCTGCTCCTGCTGGTGCTGGCTGCTTCTGGAGAAGAACATTGTGTACTGCTGCAAAAGGTTGTTGCATATCACCTCTTCCTCCTCCGCTGTATACGCTGAGTTGCGGTGGTGGGCCATCTGGATGAAAAAGATATGAACAATATGTGTGAGAGTGTCCTGTGTCACACTTCACAACTTTACCCACAGATATCACTTTACTGCCATATATACCATCCTATTGGCTGTCAGAGGTTGCACACGTTCAATACCACTTACTGGTTCTCAGGCCACTACTAACTAATACTGCCTGGCAGACTCTATATATCACACCACTATACAACAGTACCCAACACACTGTTTGTGACACATTGCACAACTTCAAGACAGGGGTGTATACCACATCGATGCACGGACAGAGATGTCATCCATTGCAATGGATGTATAATACAGGTACAGTAGTACCAATCAACCACCCTAGTCATTGATGCCATAGCCCTGCCTAACAGATGTGTCCAGTTGTTACTATAGGTGGCATACTGCTGTAACAGACTATATATGTTGCTGGATACACACATTTACTCTGTAACACACCTATGATTGCAGCCATTGTACAGGCATAATCACACACACATCAGGCAAACATACAATGCACCACTGTACGCCAACACAGATGAGCATTACCTGTGTAATCCAGGTGAATGTGCTGGGTGGCTCCGGCCTCCATTACAACACATGTCAGTGATTGTTGTAGCTGTTGTCCAGGAGCCACCATGCTTAGGAGCAGCTCCTCTGCTCTGGTGAGGGAGGGATGAATGTCCACCCCTCCACCTGTGGCAAGCTGCTGTCTTTGGATATCAGACGCATGCCGCCGGACTTGTCTAATTAAATCACTGCAGTGATGGCGTACCTGCTCATATGTCCAGTTATGCATGCCTATGTCATTTACTCGACTAACAAGTTCCTGCCACAGTGCAGTCTGCTCCTGCTGGTGCTGGCCGCTTCTGGAGAAGAACATTGTGTACTGCTGCAAAAGGTTGTTGCATATCACCTCTTCCTCCTCCGCTGTATACTCTGAGTTGCGGTGGTGGGCCATCTGGATGAAAAAGATATGAACAATATGTGTGAGAGTTTCCTGTGTCACACTTCACACCTTTACCCACAGATATCACTTTACTGCCATATATACCATCCTATTGGCTGTCAGAGGTTGCACACGTTCAATACCACTTACTGGTTCTCAGGCCACTACTAACTAATACTGCCTGGCAGACTCTATATATCACACCACTATACAACAGTACCCAACACACTGTTTGTGACACATTGCACAACTTCAAGACAGGGGTGTATACCACATCGATGCACGGACAGAGATGCCATCCATTGCAATGGATGTATAGTACAGGTACAGTAGTACCAATCAACCACCCTAGTCATTGATGCCATAGCCCTGCCTAACAGATTTGTCCAGTTGTTACTATAGGTGGCATACTGCTGTAACAGACTATATATGTTGCTGGATACACACATTTACTCTGTAACACACCTATGATTGCAGCCATTGTACAGGCATAATCACACACACATCAGGCAAACATACAATGCACCACTGTACGCCAACACAGATGAGCATTACCTGTGTACCATACGGTACTGTATGCCACTACTTACACACCCTTATGTCTGCATTCTGTCCTCTGTGGAGACTACAGGAAACACACATGACAGTGTTTCCAAGCAATGTGAACAAACATCATAGTGTGCTGTTTAGGCCTACAGCTTCAGGTAGTACTACAGTTCATATTGGTGATGGAGTCACCAGCAGTACCACTCACTAAGCATACATGTATTGCTTTAGCCTACAATGAGACACCACATTTGTCAACGGAGAACTACGTCACATCATCTGCCGTACTACTATGTTTGCCTAACAGTACGTTACACATCAGTTGCTGTCCTCACAGCTAGGATAGGCACTGCCATGTCAGACATCACACTAAGCTATCACACTTTTACAGACCTTGCACACATTCAGTGTTACACTTATGCAACCTCACATACCAGCTATTGCATTAAGTACATGCGTGAGTACATAGTGTCATAGGTAGGTAATATGCTATTGGCTCTAGGGCCTACAGCAGCCTAGCCATATGCTACCCTGGCCTTTGACACACATGTACTTTGATTTCACTTGCCCCTGCCAACCTGAACCACAGAGTTGTTTCCTGGGGTGTATTACCAATCTCCCACACAATCATCAGGGGTATTTATAACAACTGCTAAGTAGGAGCCTTGATTGCTATTGCTATGTGTTCTATTCCGGTGTATGGCATATCTCTGAGATGGGAACCTATCCCTCCAGCATGTGCCGTTTAGTGAGCTGACAAGATTTAGGGCCCTAGAGCATTTATCCCAGAGGGACTGTGATATGTTGCCATGGTGGTTGTCACCCAGCTATGGGTGTGACATACC
The DNA here is from genome assembly GCF_019279795.1 of Protopterus annectens. Taxonomy (NCBI): domain Eukaryota; kingdom Metazoa; phylum Chordata; order Ceratodontiformes; family Protopteridae; genus Protopterus; species Protopterus annectens. The sequence continues at coordinate 240,553,593 of NC_056729.1, read as the reverse complement.
TCTGTATGTCTGGCAGAGGTCAGCTCGGTGTGGCCAGTATGGAATACAGTATACTTGTGATTTTATGAGTCAGTCTGCATAGGACATCTGTTTGCAGCCAGTATTACCCTCTGGGGGGGTCTGTCTGTGGCCTGTTCACCTGGTGTAGTTGTCATGTGAAGTACATACCACACAGGGCATTGTGATGAGTACAGGGGAATTCTACCCTATACGTCCATAGCTGACACACCTGTTGTCATGACACATACCACACAGACAGATTACAGGTGCAGTGTGGCTCTGTCTTCATCAAAGCGGAGGCTACTGTCCACCTTTGTCCCATGTTCCCTTATCACACCTTCACTGTTAGGTACATCTCTACCTATGTGGTAAATAATGGGTACACTGTTTTGGGAAGGTGGAATGGCACTGCAGTATCAACACTTGTGTACAGTCCGTACCTTGGTCACCACACACCTGTTGCAGTACATATGAACCCATGCCTCTCTGTCTCTCTCTCTCTCACTCTATATGTATATATATATATATATATATATATATATATATATATATATATATATATATGTATATATATATATATATATATATATATATATATATATATATATATATATATATATATATATATATATATATTATATACATGTATATCTATATACATACATGTACACATCCATTGCTGTACACATGGATGTACATATAGGCACGTGTACAGTCCACCTTTCATGGTGGGGATATCACTTATGTGACAGTTGTGGGAAGTACAGGCATGTGATTAAATTGCACAGTGTTGTGCAGAATGCATGTGGGTGTCCTCAGCCCTTGTTGCATTAGCAGGCCTCACTGGCTGTAACATAGCAGATCTGACACATCTGTCTCACAGCATTTAACCACCACATGACATATATCAACACTACCATAGCTGGCCTTAGGAATAGGCCAACTGGGCGGCCACCTAGGGCGCCACTCTAGCAGGGGTGCTTTTCCACTATTTATGTGGTGTAGTAAGACAAGGATGGGGGCACCAGGAAGTGTGGTAGGGGGCGCCGTGGAGCCCTTTTGCCTAGGGCACTAGTTGACCTACGGCTGCTCCTGCACACTGCATGCTGTTTTCTAAGCCACACACTATGACCTACATGGATATATGCACATATCAACCTTCACTGACAGATATCTGTCCACCCTTCACTAACAGTTGCAGTATGTCCCTTGCCCTATGCACATGTGCAGATACAGATAGATACATACTGCTGCCACACATGGATGATTTGCAGTGTGTAGAGTACTCTTCATGAGCATCTAAAACATGCCAACACATACATGTGAGTTACATACCTTACCTTAGTATTTCCCTGCTCCGTGTGTTACGGTTTTGTAGTTTTTTTTTTTATTGGTATTTTTTTTTTGGTTTTCACCCTCTATTCAATGTTCTGTCTCTGTTTCTCACTCTGTTCTGTTCTGTCTATGTCCCTGTCTCAGTTGTGTCTGTGTCTGTGTGTGTGTCTCTCTCTCTCTCTCACTCTCTATCTCACAGCACCTGCAATGATATAATTGCATGTGTGGACTAGAGGTACAGCCTGCTTTTCTAGGTATCTGCACTTGTGCATGTGACAGCCTCTGCACCAGTTGTTGCCCACCGTTCAGTAATTGCATGCAGCCTGATGTTTGGTGATTGCATTACTTACTTTGATTGCAGCCCACTGCAATAAAATGCTAGTTTAGGTAGGCATAGCCCTTTCAGATTTCCAAGGTGGGGCCCATGCTTGTTTGCTCTGGACACCATTGTGTCAGTCTGAAGATTGGTATATGTCTCCTATCTGATGCTAGGTTTGTAGCCAGTTATATGCATGTTGTATTCAAACCTGAATGTTGCTGCTTCAGGTACACACATCTCAGTGTAGACATGTACGCACCCCACCAAATGCTAACACAGGATACAAAGGAGTATGTACTTTTTTCTCACTTACACAATTAACTGCCATACAAATGTGGTTATTGCACTGTATTCCCGTGGCCAGTATTAATCCTGGTATGATACTGTGTGGTGTTTGTAAGGTGCTACTGTAGCATTATTCCCTGATAGGATGGCTGGTTCTCCTTTCACAGTCAAGTCATGCAATTCCACAACCACTGCTGGTAAAGACCCACAGAAAAGGATTAGTGTTATACCATTCCACATTTTCATTTACATTCCCTCATTGTAATGCATGATATATTTATTTCAGAACCAAGTTATTTGTATATCTGCTGTGGCTTAGTGGCAGTTTATGCAGTCTATTGTGTCAATGGTCTGGGGTTCGAGACTGGCAGAGGTATGTTCTTTTGCTGCTAAGCAGAACAAGGGCCCTGCCATAGAGTGACTAAGGCACTTTTAAGCAGGTTTGCGTGGGTTTGCATGAGACTTAACAATGCTTAGCTAAGCGTACACATGCGCACACTCACTTAAACCCGCTTACTACTACTTAAAAGTGTTTACTCCCGCTAACCCCCGTGCTAATCTCTTTTAAAGAAAAGAAAATGGGGAGATAGGAAAGTGGTGAAAAAGGGGGCACAAACAGGGACACACAGTAGGTAAACAAGCTCGGGATGTGCAGGACGGGTGTAAGGAAGGTCCATAGCTTCCCATTTCTTTAACAGCAACAGCTGTGCATATACAATGAATTTGGAGTGAAATTTGAAACCTTCCACCCCTGAGAGAGGGGCGAGGACAACAAAGTATGTTGTACTGCCAATTCTAATTATCAGTTTACATGTTTGTCCGATGGACATGTGTGCGAAATGGGCAGCTATGTATGGGGAGAAATTTTTTTGTGGGTACAGATTGCCCTTTTTTTTTTTTTTTTTTTTCAGGTGAGGGTGGGAAGTGAGGCAGAGGAAGTAGGTATGTCCGGGGAGGTAGGTTGGGAAGGTAAACAGACAAGACAGACAAGATGCATGCAGGGGTGGTGTATGACACATGGGATGAGTGAACACAATTGACGGGTTCAGATGTTTGGAAATCGCAAGCCCATGAGCCCACAGATGGTAACAGTGGAATTGAGATCCCCACCCATGGGCAGTTACCACTGAACTTTCACAGCCCCAAGGGTGGCTGTGCTGGGGGCTGTGTAGGAGGGGCAGGCTCACCAATGAGATGCTCAACTCTTGCCTCAAGCTGGCATAGGGGATCAGTGACTGAACGCTGGATCTCCCTATGCACCACAGCCCGGACCCTTTGAAGGGTGACAGGTGGCCCTTCTCCGCCCACGCTTGCACGGGGGGGATGAGCCCCATTCCCTGGAGCGCTTCCACCCAAAGGTGGCACAGGACCAACGGAGGAGGGAAGCCCGGGCTGGGCACTGGACCTGCTGGTGCCAGGTGCACTCGCCGGCTGAGGAGGGACAGGTGGGTCCGCTGGGACCGGCCTTCCCATACGTTCTGTGATTAGGTGTGTTTAATTACAACATAAGCAAAACAGCATTCGAGACTAGTTGTAACAGCATGCAATAATGTTCCCATTAACCCAACACAGCAAGGGTACAACAGTTGAACAGCAAGCATAACACATGCATATATTGAACCACAGTGCTTATTCCAATAGCATGCAAGGATGTTTGGTAGCAACAGGCCACCATGATTATGGTGTTTAAACAGGGCACATGCATCAACGTGAATGCAAATATTTATAGAACAATAGGACATATGTCCCAACAAATATTTAAGATTACATATACCCATTGAGGTGTGGAATTGCATGGTTTATGCACATATAGTAGGGTGTATAGAAAACCTCAGTTAACATTTTATAATGACCTTTTAGTCTACACTACATTCCTAGTGACTGCAAGTGTATATCCCCTACCTGTATTATTACACTTGCCGCCATACATTAGGTTGTGTAATGGGTTTGGCTAGTTCAATAGATGCCTGATCTATATCTGACATACTAACTGTCCAGGATGCAGATGTTACTGCTACATATTTCTTGATTGCATTTATATTTCTTTATCTACATATCTGGGATGTTTTCACATGACATTTTCACTTTGATTTGTACAGAACCCTGCATTTCTTGACACACACTCACATTTCTGGGAAAAAAAAATAGCATGCTACACATGTGCCAGGTTTACTTATTCATGCCAGCCAGTAACTGCCTGTTGTGGACTGTATATATGTTTCACAGCTACTAGTACTTCCATCAACCACTTTATATGGGATTGCACAACTCTGGGTTGCCAGCACCTTTTCAAACAGTACTGTTTGTATACTGCAGGGGTACAACAACATTTCAGACTCTGTGACACAGACACACTCTGGGTTTTAGACCTTTATTAATGACATTACACACTTTTCCACAGGCTCACTCCTTTATTTGTTTTAACGGTGTATATGGCAGATATGTTCAAGACATATTATACCTTTATTAATAGGTTAGAACGATCTTTTTTCAGGCTCACTCACTTATTTTATATGACAGTGCCTGCAGAGATATTATTCCAGACATATGTTACCTTTCTTAATGGGTTTCTACACTATTTTTATGCCTCTCTGATGTTTTTATCTGACAGTACATGCAGAGGACTTATTCAGGCAATTGTATGGCTGTATTATTGGACTACAACACTTTCTTTCATGCACTCTCCCATATTTTATATAACAATACATGCAGAATAATCACTAACCTGCCTGGTGGCACAGCCTTAGCAGCCTATCAGCATAGGCTTGCTGATTCAAAGCACGGTCACCTGCAGCTGTGAAGTAAATGAAGGGATATTGAGACATACCTATCCGTTATACATACTCCATTATCAATTCTTACATATTGCATTCCATGGCTACATAATCAGTTTTGGGGCATCCCGCATCCCACGGGCCTCCTGTATCCATTGGTTCAGGTGGTCCTGCTTTTGTCTCTTCAGGTCTGCATGGTGGTGACGGACCTGCTCACCAGTCCGAGGAGTGCCTGTGGCACTGGTGAGGTCACGAGCTAACCGATTCCAAGCCTCTGCCTTGTACTCCATCCCTTGGAACTGGCCCTACACGAGTCTTGACTCATGATGGTGGACAAGAAGCCAAACCATGTATTTGGACTCCTTGATGCCCCAACATTGCGTTGGGAAGCGTATTCCCTCTCTGACACCAGACATTCTAACTGCAGATGTGAGCTACAATCAGTTATGGCATGTATTCCCGCCTGTGGGGCTTAAATATGCTGCATTTTCTGCACTTTTTTGTGATTGGCCGTTTTGTAAAATTCTTGGCTGACTGCAGACCTGCTTAGTAATGGTTAAAGTATATGAATGTTAACAGTGGCTGTTTCCCCTACGTTGTCATGGCTTGTGGTTCTGTACTTTGTTTCTAATGCACAGAGTCCTGTGTTCGAACCTTGTCATTCATTTTATTTTCATACTGTCCAGACAGGCTAGTGGGTGTGGCTGCATTTAAGCAACTTTGCTCTACGTTGCTCCTCGGTGCCCTACGGTGCCCTGGTTGGCGTGGCGCGCACGTCCGTGCAAACACATTGTGCTGGGTAAAGCCCCATTGAACTATGGGCAACTCTATTGTGCTAGGTAAAGTGCTATTAAACTATGTGCAACTCTATTGCGCTAGGTAAAGCGCTATTAAACTACGGGCAACTCTATTGCGCTGGGTGAAGCGCTGCTTAACTACAGGCAATTTTATATCAGGATCCTTTAAAATATTTATTTTGTTCACTGATTACATTGGCCATTTCACTGCTTTTTAGTAATGTTTAAACATATTTGTCAGGTATTATTTCATATACTGATATAAAGAATAAACAGGAAGGGGAGTGGTGGGAATCGAACCGTGAGTGCCTCTTTTTTGTGCAAACGCTCTACCATTACGCGATTGCCATTTGGTGTGATTGGCATTAGCATTCTTTCTTATGCTCTTCCATGTCAGAATTGCTAACTCTAGCTAAACAATGGGCACACACGCGCACACAAGCGCAAATACGGGCAGCTATTTTGGGGATTTAAAAAATATATTTAATGTTTTGCATTTTAGAACTGTGATAGGGGTTTACAATATCAGGGAGTGTGGTGCTGGGTGCAGGGACATTTGATCGGACTCGCTCTTGTGTGTGTGCTTTGTTTAGTTTTAAAACACTTGTAGGGGGGGTGGACATTTAGACTGCTCGGCAGTCGGACACACCCCCTGCTTTCTTACACGGTCCGTGTAAGACTTACGGTTGAGTCAGCATGCCCTCATGCATATTCATGGCACGCTGACATCATACCATTCAACTGCAGCCTCCGAGTAAGACTTATTAAGTCTTACACGGAGGATTCGTGAATCCGGGGGACAGCCATATATTCATGTTAGTATGACTCAATATGGGCGTAACTAACAAAACTGTGGTGTCCTAATCATGATATCTGCCACTTTTTTTCAAGTTGTATGCTATTTTAATAAAAGAAAAATAGCTACAGTATTTGTTTGGGATTTGAAAATGAATAACTAAACAGAGTAACATTATATTTAAGTATTAAGATATGATGCAGCAGAAATGTTTTTTGTTTGGTAATTATTTGTACTTATGTAAAATATAACTAAGAACCTTAGCCAGTGAGTCAGGAATTTCCAAGACATCTACCATAACATTCTTATCCCAAAACATTTGCAGTAGTTTTTAATTTATAGCTTTATACCAGAATTTGACAGATATTGACCTGATCACCACAGCAGACAGGACAAAATTCTCACCTATTAATATCAAGAAGTAGTACAAATCTCATAGTCCAAGAGAAAAAAATATCTTTTCTTTGTTTTGATACTGAAGTATCATCATTAAAACTCTGCCTGCTGTTCATGCATATTTTTGAAGTATATCAATAGGTGCATTCTGGATAACTGAAGAGTATAGCCTCCAGCTTCTGCTAGGAAGTTTAAGGAACATTTTCCCTGAAGATCGTTAACTTATACGTTACTTTCTTCCTTTAAGTATTTTTGCATTTACAATAAATGCAAAGATAACGTAAATGAAGAAATGAAAATATAGATACCACCGAGAGAAATACTATCACTGGTGTCTGTTGCCTTCAAGCACTGAAATCTGCTAATCTGCTGTTATTCAGAATCATGCTCCTCAACCTTGATCACTGTAATTACAAAAAAAAAAGTGAATAGAAAACTGCTGAAAGCAGTGTGCACTGTTACCACTGCCTACAGATACATATCAAGTGTCTTTCAAGAGAAAACCTCAACACAAAAACTACCCCTGAAGATACTGTTAACAGATACTATTATAACTGGTGTCATGCCAGGAAAAACCTGAAAGAGGAAAAAAATATCACTAAAGGTATATAACTTGTATTTTTTCTTTTATATATCTTTGCTTCTATAATAAATGCAGATATAACTTAAAGGAAGAAACACAAGTATAAATATCTGTATTAGCCTAAAATGCCCCTGAAGTTTGTCACAAGAATGGAGTGAGATCATGCCAGCTGCTGTAGCTGTGTCCATCACAGTCATTACTGTAATAATAACAAAAGAAAAATAATAATTGGATCACTACTCTGGGCAGTGTGAACATTTACTGCTGCCCATAGATAAGGACATTAAAGTGCTTACCATTTTCACTGACATGTCCTAACCACCCTAATTATTATAATCTCTGATAGAAGAAAATACAGAAAAATTATGAATAGATTACTGCTGTGGGTAGTGTATGCTGTTACCACTTCCCACAGATATTAACACCTCCACTTATAAAAAAGCCAGTCAGTTTTATATGTCTTAATACGATTGCCATTTGACTTACTAAATGAAGTCAATATATACACAAGTATATATGGTGCTGTAAGGTAATGTAAGCTAAGCATAACTTCTATGTGACAGCAGTACTGCAAGAAGTAATCACTGGGAAGCAACAGTTTTCAGTAAATATTTATCTGTTACTGGCATTGATGGGTAAGAAGGCTGAACTTTTTAATGAAGAGCATAAATTACAGAACAATAATACTACATATTCTTAATTAGCATAAATTACAGAACAATAATACTACATATTCTTAATTAGCATAAATTGCAGAACAATAATACTACATATTCTTAATTAAGTATATAAAATATTGTCCTAGAGCAAGTCCCTAAGAAATCCCCTTAAGATACTATTTTGGTGAAGGAATCTGTGTCTCACATTATACTATATGCACCTTGTTAGTGAGACAGCTTATGTTTATGGTAACATGTTCAGGGAGTGTCCTTATTGTCCAGTCAATGACTATACTAACCATGATTTGAGCAGCCCAAAATCACAGTGTTAGCAACTCACTACTTCAGTTATTTACTGTGTGACCAGTGAGAGGTAGCAGTAATGTGGAAGCACCATCATGAGGTCTTGACAGATTCCACTTACTTTTGTGCTTACAGCCCCATAGGAATTATATGAGTTGACTACGTATTGCTTTGGAGAACAGAGACAAGGGAGCTGTTTATACCAAGCTAGATAATAAGAAAGTGACCAGCACTTATGAAACTGAATGAAGACCAGTTGTTAATGAAAAAGGTTTAAGCAGTCTTCCTGAGTCATGTGTTGAGACAGTATTGCCTTGCAAATAAGACAGTCTCTATAGAGACTTCCCCAGAGCAAACATACTTCAGATTGTAGAAGACCTACCCAAAATGCACCGAATAGGTGATTCAAAACATCTGTACCTGTCCACCTTAAATATAATAGTAAATTCAGGAATAAGCCTCTCTGGTGGAGCTTGTTTATTTATAAACTGTATAAGAAAATATGGAAACCAATGAAACAATGTAAGAAATCCCTATGTCCCTACCTCAAGAATACATTGAACCATGCTAGCAAAGAATTTAAAAACACTATCAGAAAAAATAATAAATAGTGCACTCACAACATATATTTCTTCAGTTATATGAGTATGTTAAAAAGTTATGCATAGCAATGCACTCAGCTCATGCGTGATAACATTTAATTAACATTTTTTACTGGGAAAGTCCGACTGGGATAGAGCTAATTTTCAGTGGATGCCTGGGCAGAATTGCTCCAGACGCACATCTTTGGAATGTGGGAGGAAACCACAGCACTTGGAAGAGACCCACAAGAACACAGGAAGGTGATGCAGACTCCGCACAGAAGGCACCCCAGCTGAAAATTAAACTGGAGAATCTCTTGCTATGAGGTGACAATTCTAACTGCTGTACCACTGCACCCAAGAACTATAAGATATATTCTGATCTCAAGAATATAGCCAATGTACTGTTATAGACAAATCTGGTGCCAACTTTACTCTACTTACCCTCACTGTTGCCGCCACAATCCCTAAAAATTTTGTTTCCCTAGAAATGACCTTGGTTACCATTTTTGAATTCCTGTCACAGGTTAATAATACTACTACTGTAAGATCATACCAGGCTGTAGTCTCATCAGTGCCATTTACGAACTATCCTGACCTCTACTTGAACTGTTAAGTTTTGGACTATCCACAGGATTTCTGCCAAATGCCTTAAGAACAGCCACTATGACTCCCATACACAAGGGTGGTACTTCTAAAGAACCAGCTAATTATAGGTCCAATAACCTCACCAGACCTATGCAAAGCCACTGAATATATCATTCCAGAATGTGTTCATGCAGACACAGGCAACTTAACTGAACTAGACTCAAATTAGTTGTTTTTTTGTGAGGGGCAGGTTCTGTCTCTATAGCTCAATAAATGTATTTGAAAATGTTACAGATGGTCTGGTCAGTCTGTGTATCATACTTGACTTAGCCAGGGCTTTTTATTATATATACTATGCTACCATTTTTTGAATAATTAAAAAAACTTAAGGCAACCCCCCCCCCCCCATTTATGCACTGAATTTCAAACTGTCTTTCCAACAGATTCCAAGTTATGATCAATTCTGAGCCCTCTATTGTTTGTCATTTACTTTATAGAGATACAAGGCACTATCCCAAGTTTGCTGATGACTGTATCCTGGACAGAGTAATCCAATCATCCACTGATACTAAACTACTCCGACAAGGACTAGAATATTCACATGCTTAGTAAACTGATATCACTCTCAGCTGGATACAGAAAAGTATAGCACAGAAGAGTTCAATAAAAGTGCTGGTCCCACCTCATATGTTATAAGTGGTACTCCTGTTCAAACAGATACAAGAAGAATATACTTTGGCACTAGGTACTTATATGGACAATTCTCGTTTAATCATCATGTTTCCATCAGTCAAGAAATCTTTCTGTCTGTTCCAGTTCATTTCCCTGGGAAAATCTTCAAGCTCCAGAGAGGCTATCTCATCACTGTACTCCATTTATCAGATCCATCATCAAATACAGTGTTGACTTTGGTATGTGCAGAACCAATCAGATCATTTGTCTGGAAAGGACCCAAGAATTTTGAACCAAGAAAATTAAAGGCTTTAAACCTTTCAGCTATGCATGATGGATTAGCCCAAATTTCCTTATAGTCTGTACTGTAAAGGCTGCTCCAATGTGGGTTATTTTGTACAGCCCTGCTCAGTTTGGGAGATGAGCACTATTACCTGCTTATAAAGGGCAGTAAGAAGTTTATACACTTAAATGTGTATGTGGCTCGGCATCATTCAGTCCCCCTGACTGATCACCTAGTATTGTTTTCATGTTCCTGAATACAGAATGCATGCATGCACAGAAATACTCACCTACACACTTACAACAGTCAACCAAACTAAAACATGTACTGCAACTCTTTGCTTGCACTGTCTGTTGGCAAGCAGTCCTCTTCCAGCCAATTGGCCTACTTGTTACCCATCAAGAGAGTGAGGGCAAGTGATGAGGGGGCATAGGCATCATTTATATTCCCTGCAGACAGCTGAATCCTAGAGAAGATATTAAGAGGGTATGCAATGGACTGCCCACAATGACTGCCCCTCACTTATACAAGGGACATTACCAAGAAGCAGCCTCACTCTTTCCTGCAAGAAAAGAAAAGTAAATTCCTTGAGTCACCACCACAGAAATCTCACCTCTGTATGGTTTCTGTGGGTACCTGTTATCCACCCCACTCCTCCAAAGAGTCACTTGTTCCATATCCTTTCATGCCTATCAGTCCATGCCTGGCTGCTAGAGACACTATACACACACTTCTGATGTTCGGACAACCTCAGTATTCCCTGTTGTGGGCAAACCCTCCTGCCATCCTCTCTGCCAACCACAAGAAAACCATGTAACCAATCATGTAACTGACCCTGGGATCACACATGTAGCAGTAATGTGCAGTTCTCTTGGCATAAAGATCAAAGCCTTCACTATTGCCCAAGAGATCGGAGTTCAAACCAGTGGCTTTGGAGCCAGATGGAAGTAGCATGAGAAAGGAGAGGAATGATGAGAAATAAGCTGGTTTGTCCTAGGAGGGGGTCATAAAGGGCTGGACTGTGTGATATTTATCAAATTTCCATGGTAGAATCACTGGCAGAAACTGGAGATCAGTCAGAGCTGCATTAGTACAACAAGGCAATTCAACTTATTGCATTGCATGGATGTATGGCATGCACCACAAAGGCCGATTGCATATCAAGCCTTTGGATATATAACTATGCATAGGGAATCAGAGCTTAAAGGGAAAAATAGTCCATCTCAAAAATGATAATGGCTCTTCTGGTACACTCATAATTCTCTCCATCAGGGAGAAAGAATGGGTCAAGGGAGCAGCCAGCAGTAACATTGATGTTCCTAAGGAGAATTAGAACAAAAAAGAAAAAAGGCAAACTCCTACTACTTTGTACATCAAACACTCAACCAATAACTCCCTGATTCTTTCCTTAAAAAGCACAAATCCACTGCTGCGCATATGCATACATTGCAAAATATATGGCAAACACGTGAACAAAAACTGTAACTGTTCTGTCCTTCGATTACAAAATCTGTGACTGTTCTTAAGCCAGTTATAAAAAAAAACAAAAAAAACAAATAACAGTGTAACAATACTGCTAAGGAGTTAAACATGCACATATGGATATACTGATTGGCATATGTTGCAATAAATATATACAGTGATGAAACAATTATAAAAAAAAAACATTTTAGATGTCCAGTGTTATTTTGGCCATAGTCTTTTAGAAAAACATGACACATAAGTACAAAAAAGATGATGGATTATTTGAAAATAGATTAGAGAAAGAGCAGAAACATTTTTTTTATAAGGACATTGGGCCAATTCCAAAATAAAGTTGTACATACCACAGTAAGCCGAAGGAAGACATTAATGCATCATCAGCAGATGCAATTTCATAACTTATGTTAAAACAAAACCAAGTAATTATCTATTCAGTGCAGGACAATTATGGACTCCATGCACATGCACCATATTAAGAAACACAATGGGTGAGCCCTATGCAACTTAAATGTGCCAAAGTACTTTGCTGGCAACTTTCTGAAAGCACTTACTGGAAGCAATATGTATTTTATCTTAACACCACTATGTTCCACATATACTTAGGTAATCCTATGGAATCCGCAAACCTTGCTTAAGAAAATGCAATTAATGCACTACAGTTGGCTGGGGTACTGCAAGCCATAATAGAGGATGACCTGCAGATGCATCACAGAATGGCAGTCAACTATACACCGAGCCAGGAAACAGTTAAGCCAGCTCTCTGACCAGGAAATAATAGACAGATACAGATTAAACAGTTCAGTTGGTGCAGGCTGGTGCAGAACATGTGCACCACACGTGTATATTTACAGACTGCAGTTAAAGTCAAAGTACACTTTATTGTTATTTAGGACAACACAAGTGCAGCCTAAATGAAATTCCAAGCATCAACTCACCAAAGAGCACATAGGAAGCAAAGATAACAAGAACAACAGTATAACATTTCAATTTAAAAATATTCAATACAAGACCCACAGAAGGATAAATAAATCAATAACAGCAAAACCACAAAAGCCCTCCTCCCAGACAGTCATAAGAAGAATACTGTACATAGCAGGATGACAGTGTAGGACTGCACATGTGAAGATTGCCCACATTTGTTCATCTGCATCAGACAAATAGCAAGCAATTACACATGAATAAGAAACTATATTGATACATCAAAGAATAAAAAAAGATATTGCACACTTTTTAGTTGAGTAATGTGTTGTGAATGATTATTTACTAAATAATCAGTGGCTGGTATCAGAGTTTATAAATCTCAACACTGTTGGGTAGAAGCTGTTTAAGTATCTGGTGGTCCTGCAGTGGATATGCCATTATCTTTTGCCCAAAGACAGTTGTGTAAACCAGTCGTGTGCAGGGTGAGAGGGTCACAAATTATTTTGGATGCACATTTAATGCTTTCTGCTGTGAAGAGATCCTGGATTGATGGTAAGTTTGTGGCCATGATTTTTTTTCAGCAACTTGCACCTCTCTCTATAGCTTCTTTCTTTCTGCAATTGTACTATTCCCAAACCAAACTGTGAAGCTACTAGTGACAATGCTCTGAACTGTTCTTCTGTAGAATGTGGTGAGAACTGTAAGTGGGAGCTTTGCTTTTTTGAGCCTTCTGAGAAAGTGGAGACATCGGTGTGCTTTTTTGACCAACTGTTATGTTCACAGTCCAAGAGAGATGCACCCACAAAAACTCTGTAAATTTGACCCTTTTCACCTCATTACCATTTATCATGAGTAGTGAGTGTATTGCTTGTCAATGAGCTACATAGGAACCACTGTATTGAAAGCCGAGCTAAAGTCAATAAACAACAGCCTGACGTACTTGTTTCTTCCCTCCAGATGATCAAGTGAGAGGTGGAGTGCTATTGAAATAAAATCTGCAGTGGATCTGTTAGCCCAATAAGCAAACTGTAGATGGTCAAAGGTGGATGGAAGGTTAGCTGACAGATGCCTTTTAACTAGTCTGAAGTTAGAGCAACTGGTTTGTAGTCATTCAGACAGGCTGCATTAGCTTTTTTTGGGAGAGGGATAATATTCATCATCTTGAAGCAAGAGGGAACTTTAACAAGAATAAGGGAGGTATTGAAAATATTACGTAGAAGTGAGCATAGTTGGTCTACACAACCTTTAAGTATTTTGCCCAGTATTTTATAATGAAAAGCAGCCTTCCTGAAGTGCACTTTCTTAAGTTTAGATCTCACTTCATTGGAGTTAAGGCTGACCACCCCCTCCTCCTGGTTGATAGGTAGCCTTGTAACAGCCATGTTGTTCTTCTCTTCAAATCTGCCAAAGAAGGAGTTCAACCTGTCCAGGAATTCAGTGCTGTCTTCACACTGAGCTGACCTGATTTTATAGTCAGTAATCTGTTGTATCCCTTGCCAGAGACTCCTGGTATCCCTCATGTCTGAAAACTGACCTTGTAATTTCTTTCCATATTCCCTCTTGGCCTCTTTAAAGCCACTTTTTAGGTTTGCTCTAAGCTCACTGAGACCTTTCTTGTCCTGGGCCATGAATGCTGCATTTCCTGCCTTCAGGAAATCATAGACTTTGTTATTGAGCCATGGCTTTTGGTTTTCTCTGATTGTGATGCTTTTGATGTCAGATACATCATTAACAAACTTAATGATGTAAGCTGTTACTGCTTCCATGTAATCCTCTATTTTCTCCATTCCATCTGACAGTGCAGCCTCTTTGGAAATGTCCCAGCAGGTATTGTCAAAACAGTCTTGTAGGAATTCCAAAGCTCCCTCATGCCAGACCCTGATCTGCTTAACTGTGGGCTTTTTCTCTGATCAGAGCTGGTTTGTAGGATGGCACAAGCATGAGGGTAAGATGGTCAGAGCTTCCTAAGTAAGTTGTTATATTGCTCTGTAGGCACCTTTGATGTTGGAATATGCTTGTCAAGAGTGCTAGCACCCCTTGTAGGAAAATCTGCAAATTGATAGTAGTGGGGTAGCACCTCTCTCAGATCTGCTTGATTAAAATCACTAGCAACCATATGTGAAAATACTTAGTACCAACAGAAACAAAAGTGTGTCTGAGTCTATGTATACTGGCCTCTGTTGGTACCGGGTATTTTCAGTGGCATATGGAAGATGCCATTGGAGTGTCTCAGACAGTTGTCATTCCCATCATTTCACAGTTTCAGGCAGCAATGTGCATCAAGGTGAATGAATATATCCATTTCCTAAAAACACTGGAGTCTCCCATGTCATTTATTTAATAGAATGCACCCACATCCAAATTAAAACTCCAGTTGTACCTGATGCTGAAAGGTATATCAACAGAAATGGATGGTCATTGTTCAATTGTCAGATGGTGTACTTATCTGATGGTTTCATTACTAATATTATGACAACATACCCTGGTAGTGTGCATGATGCTGTAATATGTATTGAAAGTGGTCTGAGAGACACTTTCCAACATGGCGACATTCCTGAGAGACTACAACTTGGTAAGTACAAGATCAAAGCTATAATGTAATCAGAATCTACACCTGTCCACAGTAAGTATGATTAAATATGTGTTTTCACCTTTCTACAAACAGATGACTACAGTTGTCCACTGTAGCCTTGGCTAATGACATCATAAAGAGCCTTATCAACACCTGGCAAGGATGCATACAACATAAAACAGACCACAACACAAAACACCAGTGAGTATGTGTTTAGTATGCTGAAAGCAATATTCAAATGTCTGGACACATCCAAGGGTGCCCCAGAATACACATCAGAAAAGGCACCACAGACAGTTACAGTGCATGCCATGCTACACAACATGATAACAGCAAGGAATGGTAGCTTGTCAGTTGCAGGTGTGGAAGACCTAGCCCAAGAACCCCAGTTGTTAGATGCTAATATATCAGAGCTTTCTCAGTATAATCAAGATAATCAGGAGGATATAGAGAGGAGAAGAAATAGATGTGTGCAAAGGAGGATGTGGCCATATTTCATAACTCAGGCAACACAACAGCATCTGACACACACCTTTGAGTCATGACAACCCACATGTACAAATGTACATAGATTAAACAGTGATGTTCATGTACTGCCTCACAACAGCAGCACAGAGCACAACTAATGGAAAAAAGAAAACAGTTGTCCACATCGAACATCATATATAACAGAAGTATAAAGTATACCAGTAAGAACATATACACAGCACTCAGGGAACACATCTGGATGTACACAGAGAAAACATCAATGCAGGAAATCACTGTACAAGTGCATCACAAAAGAAGAAAACAGGCAAATATGTGGGATACAGAAGGTGTACGCAGCAGAAGGTGTAGTAAAACAGGTAAGATATCATCATACAGATAACTAGCATGAGATGGTAGCCATAAACAAGAAACCTAGGCACATGCAGTATATGTGAGTGTATCAGCACAAACATAAACAAAAATCTATGGATATACATGAACAGTGATGCATCACGCATAGCATTGTGTGATGTGTAACAGCATGTTAAAACATAGTAAACAATATACATCAGCATTAGTAATAGCAAATGTCCTAAGGACTGGCAAAAAAAAAAAATACAAATAAGCCTCACATCATATGTCTGACATGTAACGTGACACAGAAAACAACACTTCAAGCACACATTATTGCTGCAACATGACTCAGTAGGAGGTAGGAATATTTTCAAACTGTGGAGCATTAATGACATTGACTAAACAATAGACATAGAACATGCATCAATGTTGGAAATAAAGCAACATAGGTAAGTGTGTGTGTGTGTGTGTGTGTGTGTGTGTGTGTGTGTGTGTGTGTGTGTGTGTGTGTGTATGTGTGTGTAATTGATGAGAAACATGAGGACACATGTATTAACTGCATGTCAGCATGGGGATTAAAAATAGAAACAGGTCCAGAGACATGCAGTGATTTCTGAGGGTAAGACATGTGCCATATGTAACACATGCATGCATATAGAGGCATACTCGTGCATCCAGGAATGACAGACAACAAGAAATGTGTAATGTAGCAATCAATGCTGGGTGACAAAGATAACATGTGGTTAAACATGCAAATATGTGCTATATTTCAACTAGCAAAAGATGTAAACATAGAAGCAAAGAGATAGTCTCATACAGCATTACTGTAGTCAATATCTCTACTAACATATACTAATAATAAATAAGAACTACAAATCATAACTTGAAGCTAGTCACCTAGTATAGCATCACACATTTGAAAAAATATCTAAAGATCGATTAGTCGATGGATAGCACGGCAGTCATTATTGCACAAGGTCAGAATGTCACAACAAGACACACAATGAATCAACCATTGATGTTACTCTAATGGAATCTAAGGCACCCACATATCTGTTCCTGCCATGCCAGGAAACACCAGCCCCACTGTGCTGTACTGAGTAACTGGATGTGGTAAAACTAGCATTATGGGACATAGTGAACTTAGGATCAGAAATGCGATATGTCTGTCTGGATATGACAGATGGTGTCAAAGATGAGTGACAAACAGCATATGTATGTTCATGTTGCAGCACAGACATTAAACTCTGAGGGACATGCGTGGTTCTAATGAGAGGGAGGTCTGCCTCTCCCCACTGGATACAATCTGTTCAGCACAGTTATGGCATATAAGTCCCAGTTCATACTACAGCACTGCTCTAGCATCACTGTAACAAGTCTTCCACAGAGTGTGGAGCAGATGCCACACTGTCATGCTGTGCAGCCAATGCTGCCATGACCTCTCCATGTCTGTGTTCCTGACCTTCATGTAACAGATGCAGCTGATGTGCTACATGACTGGTGGCATGAGCAAGTGTACACAGGTCAAGGCCATGGCATCACTGTGAACATTCATTTGCCTGTAATTATAGGTTGATACTCTCCAGTGCACGTCAATGTACATCAGGTACATTCCCATGTGTAGTCCAAGGGGAAAGTAGTGGTCTATCATGGGAAAGATTCACCATTATTACCAGAATTTACATGAAGCAGCAAGTCACAGTCATCATCCTGTCAGTCATCTAATTATCTGATGCCCCTCAACATCAGAATGGCTGAATACATTATATTTCCTATCTGAGGTTACACCATGAAACATGTTTGTCCCTTTCCAGGTTGGAGATTGCACCCCAATGCAGTGGCCCATGTGCCTTGGGCCATACAAACAGAGTAAGGCACATCACATCCCACCACAGGATCAGTATACTTGGTACTGTAAGATGCAGGTAAAAGATGTGCTGCAAAAAAGACAGATGATTCATGTCATATACATTCACAGAAGTCAAAAGATGCAGTATAGTACTGCCATTTGGATAACTATATAACAGCACTGCTAATGATTAACTTACCAGGTGATTATGCCTGTGGGTGGTTAAGGGATACTTTGTAAAAGAGATATGCCATATCAGTTACAACTCAATTAGATATGATAGGTAATGTCATTCCAAGTAGTAAAACCTCCCTGACATGTCCTCCTCTGGATCTACTGCTGGTGGTGAGGGCTGAAATGACACTGTAATTTAAAAAATACATGCACACTATTCAGTAGTAAACACATGCAAAGCATTGTACACCATTATACCTGAGATATTATTCACAGCAAATATGATATAAACATAGCGGATGGGTGATCACAATGTCCTGATTGCAAATGAATAAGACCATATTAGTCATGAAGGGCACTTATGTAATCATCAATTGTGAACAGCTGCAAACATCTAGACAGTCTTGTCAGGTGTATCTTCCAGAGTTTAGGAGCAGACAGAAAATGGATCCTGCAGTATAAAACGGTAAACAAACAACCATGAGGGTATAATCCACATTAAAAACAGAAGGTAAATGCACAAAACAACTGGATCACTGCAAAGTGGTGGTTTATTAAACATAGTATTATGCACCATTTTCTGTTATTGGTGTACCACAAGTCACGCCTAGGTTTATTTTATTTCTGAGATGTTGATAACTATCTTCATTATAATCATTATATTGATTTCACCCTACAAGTAGATATGCAAGCATAAAAAAATGTAGGCATGCCAGTGACACATTTGTTGGGGAACAGTTATGCATGCATTTCATAAACATATATTCTAGATACCATATGCTGTCACTGTGCATGTAACTGAATGCAATTTTTTTTCAACTTTCAACTTCCATTCTGATTATATATTGTTGTAATGTCACACATTAACCATGTCATCTTGCTCTTCTCATCTGCATATATGTTTTACGTTTACCATGGATTCTTAATCTTAAAATCTTACAATATATTTTTACACATATATGTAAGCATGACATATTAGTTGCACATTGTGATGAGTTACTGTGGAAATTTAAATGTTATATTAACACTTAAACATAAATGTGGAGGCATACATTGAGTAAAGAGTAGGGATCAAATTAGCAAAGGTTTGGTTTCAGCGTTTGTCACTGCATTGTTGTAACATTGGCTGGTAATGTGCTTATAGTAGGAGCAGCATTCCCGTAGCTTTGCGGCTTTGCTATCAAAGTCAGCACAGACTGCATGAAATGTTTTCACATTGGTCCCTATTTTAATATATATATATATATATATATATATATATATATATATATATATGTGTGTGTGTGTTTGTATATATATGTGTGTGTGTGTGTGTGTGTGTGTGTGTGTGTGTGTGTGTGTGTGTATATATATATATATATATACTATATATGTATATATATATATATATATCTACATATATATATATATATATATATAGATATATATAGATATATATATATATATATATGAATGTATGGTTGTGTGCTGTGCACATATGTGTTTTGCATTCATACTGAATAGGTTTCCACCTATCTGTTTTTTGTCAGACTGTCTCGAAATCAAACTGATTGTCCAGTAGTGCAGAAAAGACTGTTCAAACTCAGGTATCAACAGATGTACTATGCTTTTCTTTAAAAAAGCATCACAATCCAAGAAAATAGTATGTTCCTTGTACCCCTGACATGACTATGATGTCGTAAAATGGGTGGAAAGTGGGAGCGGAGACGGATGGGGATGACTGGGGCTCTGGGAGGTGCTAAAGGTGGGAATCTTAAAAGTGAAAGCTGAAACATTAGTAAATGTACAAGTTATCACAGATGTATTTTCAATAGACTGATTGCTACATGCCCTGTAGTGTACCAGAGTAACTTATTGACAATGTATGATGAGCACACTGACCCATTCATGGCTTTCTATTTATATAACCAATATATGATTATTACAACATTTAGAATGTTGCATAATAATGTTATTACATTTATTACTACACTTGTTTGTATTTTGTTATACAGCATATAAATAAACCTTATTGCCCAAGTCTGGTGACTGTCACTTTGTCACAATCAGTGTACAATAATGTGACGTACATAGGGTGAGCATTACACATGTCCTGTTTCATAGGTTTTCATGTTGTTACTTGGATAGCATAAAATCTCTTTACAGTTATGCTGGTCCATGTTTGTCATTACTGTGATACATTGTTGTTTTAGGTTTCTGCCTCTAAGGCTGATTGTGACATGTCATTACATACTGTGAAGCAGTAGATAGATGTGGCAATATAGGATGTCTTGCCATGTGTATTACATCCACGTACATATCAGTTTTGTGAGAGTCACTTCCTCTCCATGAACTTTATTATGCTTCAGTAACATTTATTGTGCAAAGTTTAATCTGTAGTCTGTTACACAATACATTCACATATGACTGCTGTCATGTTTTGTAACAAACCTGTCATAGCAACACATTGTATAAGGTCAGACCTGATGTCTGCATATATATATATATATATATATATATATATATATATATATATATGAAAATGTATTTTAACTGGCATGTACATTAGTCTGGATGCCTTATCTCTGATCAGATTTCATTTCAGACATGTTTTGCATATGACTGTGGTGTATGTTACACACCATATTGTAATTTAGTATTATTGGCTGTATGCCTGACATCACATAAGGTGCTATACCTGGAGAAAGTCAAACATAATGTGACATCATAAACATAACTGTTACAATATTTAGATTGTGTAACTTTTGTAAGCATTTTCATTTATTCATCGATTTCATGTTCATACCTATTATGTACAGAAAATGTTTTTGGTCCTCTGATCAGATATGATGGGACCCATGCCAGATCACCAGTTGGGCAATGATGATGACAACATGCAGACCACTGCCAGTGAGTTGGACTCCAAGGACCAGCAATCCCCATTTAGAGTTCTCCAACACACACCTACCAATGGTCATACTTATTTTGGTATGACTGTCGCACAGCTTGTAACATGTCATCAATGACGTGCGCCATTGTACATATGTATTTTGTGTTGCACCATGTCTCATAAGCACCCCTGCCCTGTTTGTCATTTTTCTTTCACCCATGTTATATGGTCTATATATGTGTTGTTTGTGAACCTTACCTATCCTTTATGTGTACTTCTGACCTTGGAATGTCGTGTCTTGTGATATTTGTTATATGTTTGAAACTGCTCTTTTTGCCCTCTTCCTATTTCTATGTCTTTTACATCCCTAATATTATCCAAAAAAATGGAAACTGTTCCTACAAAAAAAAAAAAAATGCCCATGCTTGTCTGACTTTTCCTCCAACATTAAAAAATAAAGAAAAAAGAGCAAGGCATCCAAACACAGCTAAAAAACATAAATGTATTAAATACAGGTGGTAAGCTCTTTCATGCAGGTACACTACACTTCATCAGATCATGAAATAAAACCAAACAATGGACATTTAAATAACAAAATCAATTAAAACATAATCTAATCAACATAATTAGTATCTCAAAGTGTGTGCCTTTAAAACAGTATTTAAAGGTATACATCCATTTAACCCTGGTGCTCTGTGTGCAGCAAGCCTAATAATCCATTTGGATTCAGCCAATTCAAGTTTATTCCTCAGACCCCCCCCCCACACACACAGACACTTATCAACACCAATCAATTGCAGAGCCATAAAAACAAATACATGTCCAAGTTTATCATGAACATGCTTACTAGTAGGGTATTGCCTGTGTATATAGCCCAAATGCTCCATTATGCGCTCTTTAAAGGGGCATTCAGTCTTCCCTACATAGAAACATGAAGAGCTCCTACATCGGGCCAGGTAGACTAAACTTACAGAAGTACAGTCAGCATAAAACTTGGGCTCAGAGCTATACCCAGTGTTAGGATGTGTAAAAGTCTTTTGCTAAGGTATAAATTCACATGCTTTGCATCCCCTACAAGCATAGGTACCCCTCCTAATTGACTGCACAAAAGGTATACTCTGATCAAAATTATAACACAACTCCCTCGTTAGATCGTGTGCATTCTTAAACCTAAAATAGGGACCACTCCCAACTATATCTTTAATATCAACATCATCTAACAGTATGGGCAAATTCATTTTAATAATGCAACATATTCTTTTCACATCATTAGTATAGGTTAGAGCAACCTTATTCCCCACAGACTTATTGCCTGTAATACCCTTTCTATGTCTACCATCCCCTTCTACCCTAGATGAATAGAAGGGTTTCGCCCTACCATTATGAGCATCAGTAAGATCTAACATATGCATGGACACCTCATCCTGAGTGTAGCCCCTACCTCTGAGTTCATCCTGCAAACACCCAATTTCTCCAAGAAAAGCCTTATCATTGGTATGCAAACGAGACATTCTAAAACCCTGCCCCTTAAGAATATTACCAAAAATATGGTTGGGGTGCATGCTAGTATGATATAAAAGATTGTTCTTATGACAATCTTTTCTAAAAAGTGCAGTCTCAAGAGAGCCAGCATTAATTTTAATAATTTAAACATCCAGAAAATCTATTTTATCAAAGGCAACCTTATGCATAAATCTCAAAAAGAGGTAGAGGAGTTCAAATAATCTACAAATTGAGTTAACTCCTGTTTTTCCTCCGACCTTCTTAGTCCATCATACCTCTTATGTGCCCCTCTTTTTCACCCTCACCCCACATCTGCTTTTCATCACCCTATTTCCATGGTTGTGAGCAATACTTGTGTTTCCCATATGTGTCCTGCACCCACTGTCATCTACTTTTAGCCATGGCAAAAGAATCAGGATTGACCTTTGCATTATTTAACTCATTTCTTTATTTAACTAATTTTTTTATTAGTAATTCTGTGTATTATGTCAGATTCTGCAAATTGTTTGGGGTGTATTTATATATATATGTATATAGATCCATCTAGAGATTAAGGATGGTATCCATAAGCGTTTCCATATATTTGTCCTTTTTCAGACATAATGGATAATGCACATCTGTCTTCATTTATTACTTTCCACATACTGATGTTAATTTCCTTTGGGTTTGTACAAATTATGCGGATGTGCACTGGTAATGCACATATGCATATTACTTCATGAACAATTTTTCCTAGAATATATATTTTCCATGATGGATTGCGGTTGCGCAGACATCGCTATTTATGTCTGTCTTGCATTGAGTTATTCTCTGCAGACTTGGGCATATTTGCATATGACCTGGTTATCTGCAGTTCTCATGTGGAACTTGGCAGATGGTATCGAGTTCTGTGAACATTGTGGAATCTAGCCCAAAGTGTTGCCAAAAAAAAAAAATGGATCCTGATCAAATATGTGATGGCATTTTACAAAAATTATATCACACTGATCAGAGGCAGTTTTTTCTATTACATGACTACATCTAAACATGTGACAGTATACTTGGATATTAGGTACTTGTAATGCAGTAAGGAAGAAACTAATGGGAGAGCTCCTTTAAGTTTCTTTGATAAACAAGTAGTAATTATCATTTCACTAGAACAGCATGCTTCATAAAGTTTTCTAATAAAACAGTGGTGGATGTCACTCATGGGAAATAGAACAGTAGTAGCAAATTAGCAAATGTAATATAACGTAGTACAGCATTAGACTGGCATATGTAATTGAACATTAAGGAAACTGAAGGAAACAGGTGGATTTACAACATCATGTGCATTTACAGTATATGCAGGAGGAATACTTAAAAAAATGAAAACAGGAAGGGAGGAACAGGAAGAATGACTGGTTATAGTGGGAATGGAGTGGATCAGGGAGGTGATAAGGTAGAAAGTACTGAAATTTGAGTGAGAAAAGGTGTTGAAATCTATTAAATGTACACGAAGATGGTGAGTTGCTTGAGGTTAGTAGGGTTGGACCATAGTGGGCTGGGCTACATTTTAGGTAAGTTATTTACTTTATTTATTTATTTCAATTTGATAACTGGGGAAGTCCACTGGGCCACAAAGAATCCATTTATGGTGGAGGCACATGGAGAAAAGCTCCAAAGAACAGTTACATAGAAATAGAATATACAATCAGTTCTTGAGAATATGCAGTGTACAATACAATTATGTGCTGACATACAATAAATTCACAGAGAAAATACAGCATTCAATACAATAACATGACATTCTTGAATACAGACATATGATAAGAATATGTGAATTATTATTTTTTTTAGTAGGTTAGGGTAGGAGTTTGAGTAAGAGAGGGGATTGTGCCTTGTGTGCAGTTTTACAGTATATATTACAGTAAGTGGGTTGACAAAATTATATAAGCCGTATTATGTAGAATTTCTCCTTTTTTTCATTTTTTAAATGTCTATGATTTTAATGATGAAATAAGCAATTTAAAAATGTATAACCACTGTGAAGGCTGCCAGCCCAGCTAGCTAGAATTTTGTAAATAATTCTATGCCATTGGTGAATAGTAATTTAATTTGTATGCTTGTTTTACAAATGTAAGAGAACTATAGGTTGTGTGTGTTAAACTGTATGTTCTGTGCTGAACTTCAAAAATATAACTGCAGTGCACCCTGCTGGAAAAAAACAGAAATGTATATGGACTATATGCCTGTGCAAATGTATGTTTACATAGTAGAAATTGGGACATACAGAGTTAACTTGTAAACTCTAAGAAAATAAGTAAAGAGTTTTATGATGTGCTATAAAGTTAGTTTAACTCAGCTAAGGGACAGGATGTGTAGCGCTAGAGGTTTCTTTCTATTGTCTTGAGACAGAGATAATTACTAGGCTTCAAGTGCAAAGTGTTTTTGTATTTCTCTGTGGCTTTCTAGCAGCTGTACATCTGAGAGATAAGTATTTTCCACAGACACATGTTAAAGTTTAAGTTTCTGTTAGCCTGGAAACTAATGCAGAGGTTACAAGAATGATGTAATCTGAGATAACCCAGCACAAATTTTTGTTAGTAACTTAAGAACTATCTCAGAGAGAAAGTCAGTGCATTTTGTATATTGTCTTCGACCTTGTAAAACCTTCCACTCATCTGTATTTGGCTGGCTCTGTAATTGACATTTAAGGCATAGTATCTCTTAGACAAATATAGGAATACAGTAAGAGTAGTCTAGATGTTTTCTGTATTTATGTGAGACTGTACTGCAATGTTGTTTTAAAATATTTCCTGTGATTCTGAACTCTGTTGTCACTGTGCTGGGTTATTGTGTATTGTCTTTTGTTTTTATTATTTATTATTGAATATATTTAAACCTTTTAATTGTATCTGGTTTTGTTTAGAGATATTTAAGCTATTAGAGTACTTGCACATGTATTTTGTGATACTGTATAGGGCACTCCTAAATAGCCTTGGCCCTTGTCATACTTAGCATTTGGATAATAGTAACATTTAAGGGCCTTTAGAGTAGCTGATAAGTAGTGGTTGGTGGCAGTGATAACTACCTTATAGTCTGGGCAGAAGGGGGAATAGTGAGTGAACCTGTACCAGCCTTCCTCAAGAGTGTCTGTGCATTTGTATATAAATCAAATCTCAAAGTGTGTGCCAGCTACTTGGGCAGGGACATGAAGCACTGGTTGGACAAAGAGGGTAGTGGAGGTTTTGGCTTGATCACTCGGCTGAGATCTTAACCCTATAGCTGTGCCAGTGGGAAGTTTTACTGGAGATATGGAGACAGAGCGAGAAACCAGCCCCTGACTGATTGTGATCTCTGTGTGCTTTTAAGGGAATTTGTACTTTACTGTGTGTATTACTTGTCATCCTCCCAATGTGCACATCCCACACTGTTGTTGGTGGTGAGGATTGAGGCTTCCTGATTACTGAGCCAGTGCAGGGGTGTCACAACTACTTCAGGATAAAAGCCTGCCAATCTCTCATAAATTATATATACTAAATCCACAATCACACCATAGTAGATAAAAAGGCAAAGACTCTATCAATGCGCTTCACTGCCTCACACAATGCAAAATGGCATGGAGAAACACACTGAAATATTAAATTACAAACTAAAGTTGTTTGGCAATCAATGCCAGCCAGAATTGTAGCACCCACTAGAGTGAGTTATGAAATGAGGAAACTGTAAGGTCAAAAGATCGGACGTACATATATTAAGTCCAAGATGCCATATCATGCAATATTCCCTTTCTTTTTTAGTATAGCAATCTAAAAGTTGATATATACAAGTTCGGGATGCCCCCCACATCGGCATGGCTTTAGTCGGGGGGGGGGGGCTTGCCTCCCTGCAAAAAGAAGTTTTAAGGAGGAGTGATTTTTGAGATTCACTCATCCTGTGTTTTGTCTTTTTTTCTGACCTTTCAGAACTCGGTATTTGGAGGGCTGACAATGTAATAGACAGTCATTGGGAATAGCATAGTTAGCTTATCCTTACTGTCTTTTGACTTTCTAGATGGGTTTTCCAGTTTCCCAGCTGGCATACCCTATATATTCACAATGGTTTCTATTCTGATTTTATTTTCACGTGAATATCAATCGATTTTAAGTTTCTTTTTTAACTCGTAAGTATTACAGCAGTTACATTGTATTCATTCTCTCCCACCATACCATACTGCAGTCTTGTCCATGGCCCAGCAGTACTGTTGCAAGTATATAAACTCATTGACTTCAGCTAACACTGTAAGTATGGTCCACTTGGTTCCCCTTCAATCATCCATACACTTTCTATCCGTCGGCCACACAATCCTGCCTCCTAAAAAATAGTACATACCAAACTCACAATCCCTGCATTTTATCAAAAGCAAAATCCCTGCTTTACCTGCACCAATAAAACAGACCGACATTCTAAACTCCTCACCTCTTCAGCAGTTTATACCTCAGTCTTTTTCCTTAAAACATAACCTTGAGCAATAATATCCTGAACAAGCTGTTGCCCTCACAGTGTCCCAGTAAAAACATAGATCTTCTCATCTGACAGTATGTTTCTTAAAACATTTGACTTCAAAGAATATCCACCAGTGACAGTTAAAAGTGACTATTGAAAAATAAAGAAAGAGACTCAGTCTAGCCCTCCTATGAAGTTCTTAAGTATTAGGCACCCCTAAAGTGTGACAACATTGTAACAAATAAAAGAAAAACCCATCCAGTCTGTGTAACACTCCTAGGAAAAAAAAACATACAGAATTTGACAACAACTGTAACCAGTACCAACACACTCTAAAATTTCATTCTAACCCCTCATCTTATTGTTACAGAGAACCTAATAAAATAATATCAAGATAAGTGTTCAACCCGCAAACCAAATAATCCTCAACAACCAAACAGCCAAATTCTAAAGCACTTCTTTATCTTTGCAGTAACTCCTCATGTCTCTTAATAAAAGCACTACCTATCATAAATATAATTTCTCCACCATGATAGGGCCCATTACTCTAATACAATGAACTTCTCTTAGAAAATAACTTCATTTCCCCATATCAACTAATCTTCGCAATGTTGTTTGTACCCAATTAACACAGCAATCTATTATCCAGCAAAACCCTCATCCATAACCAGTTTCACCACTACTACTTGTAAAATACAGCTACCAAATGTATAACTCCCCTAAACATTCCATATCCATAATCTCCAACTGTAACATCTGACTAGCAGAGGGGGGAAAAACAGTACCCAGTAATTATTCAGTGGTCAATGTATCTTTGCAAATTAAAATCAGATCCCCTTCAGAGACATTTTTAACAATTTCTATTCAATTAGTAGTAGATCATAGACCATGTTATCAAAGTATTTGTCAACACTGGCTTTAAAGGACCCCAGTGAATTCATCATCCTTACATTTAAGGGTAGCACATTTCTTTATCTCTTCACTCTGCTATAAAAAGCTTTCCACCCACAAAAGTCTTGGCGATTGGAATAGGAGCATGTACTCATTGTTTGTAGTGACCAAGGCATGATATGTAAATGTGATACCCATTTCCATTTGCATACTAAAGTTAGATCCCCACTAACAGACTTATAGTTAACAGAAAATAGATGTAACTGTTTATACCTGGATTGACAATTAAAGGTCCTAACTTCAAAATTCTGTTTGGCAAAAATTTCTAAACTTTTCTAGTCTCCTAATCCAAGTGTAAGGGTAGCTGCAGGCTGCAATGCAGTACTGTTAAGAAGGTGATAGCTTTAAACAGGGGTGTAAGGACCATTTCCTCCCTTCTCAGTTCTGTGCAGAAGGTACCCCTGATGATTAAGTAGCAAATTCTAATAACTGATAACATATTGGCTTCAGACTTAAAACATTGTTCAATATCTTCTCCAAGATTCCTAACTGAGAAGGTTTCAAGCAAGTAGATATTCTTTACAGCATTGGAGTGACATGGATTATTTGCCCCAAAATTAAAGATTTGTGTATCTGTTGCATTAAATGACATGCTCTTTGAAAATGCTCAAAGATGAAGAGCATCCAGGTTCTCCTGCAACCCTACAGACATTTTAGTAACAGTTATCCCAACCTGTGTATGATCAGCAAATGTACTGGTCCAGATATCTCTGAAAACAGGAAATTGTACCATTAAGATGATAAAAAAGCACAGGCCCCAGAAGTGAACCCTCTATTACCCCTAATACCAGTAATTTAACCCTAAACATAGCTTCACCTATTTTAACACTAAATCGTCTTCCATATATCCACTTTATTATCCACTTTCTTGGGAATATATTTATCTATCTGCCCCTTTTCTTTCCAGTCCCTCATCTATCTCAGCAAGTGGCATCAAGGTAAAGGCCTTTGCAGGTCCATGTAGATAACACCCACTGATAAACCCTGGTCTAATGCATCACATACATTCTGAAAATAAAATTATCAGATTTATTAAACACTACAAGAGTTTAGTAGTGCTATGCTGGTAGATATCAGTGCAAGATCTCAAGTTGCTTGACTTTAGGTAATACAGGACTGGTTCAAAACATATGCTACTATACAAGTTAGACTGATAGGTCCATATTTGCCCATAATTTTAGAGCTCCTTCCTTTTGAAATAGGAATTACATCAGCTTCTTTCCAGAGTTTAAAAACAAACTCACCACTAACAGAATCTTAAAGCAGCTACTGTAAAATGGGTATGATGTTATTAGCAATACTGTGCAGAAGCAAACCATTTAAGCCATTTGTACCAGAAGCGTACTTAGCATTTCAAGCTCTCTTCAAGGGTTTATTAAATAAACTTCAACAACTATCAGCGACAGCGATAACAGCCATAGTCAACATAATCAGTTTTATTGGACTGCTCTCTGTACTTATTCACAAACAGATGAAAAATAATTTGGGAATAAGTTACCTTAAGCTTATCTTCAGAGATTCTGATTCTAGACTAATTATGCTTTCTGTAACAAATGCTTAAATAAGGTGCTGTTTTTAAGGGATGTGCAGATTGCAAACCTTAACCCACAACAGATTCTAGTTTTTTGCATTCAGCTTCTCAAACCCACCTTAGCTTTCTCATATCTGCTTTTATTAACTGGACTGACCACTATCTTATAGGTAAGCCATGAATTGTTTTATCTTCCTAGACCATCAAGGACAGTTTTTCTTCTCTGGCTTGTGGCTGAGATGTTAGAATACAGATTGTAAAGTTGTAAAAGATTGACAACACTCAAAAATACATTTGTGAGTCAAAAAGTCACATTATTTACATACATTGAGATCATTTTTGACAGATGACTAGTCAGTCCCATGTCCGTTGCTTATAACTATGTGTTTTTTTGCTCTCTCTCCAGTCATCAGCTGAAAATGGGCACATCAGGCCCTGTCAGAGTTTCACAGTAAACAAATGTCAATACATAAATAAACAAATTTGAGTGGGGTGTAATTTGTGAGTGCCATCACTCAGCCCACTCAGGACACACTGGATTTGCCTTTAAAGAAAGATAGTTTCTGAACCAAAACACCTCCTGTAAGTTGTCTTTTCTTGTAGATTCCTTGATAAATTGTGTGCAACCCTACTCCATATGTGTCCTAACTAAGAAGTTAATTCAATTATAACCTATACTCAGGAACCACCTGTCTACTCCTGGTGTGTTCAGGTCACCAATGATAAAATCATATCACTTTTTGAAGCATTCTTGTAACATAGCAGTAGACAAGTTCTTAATTTATGTTTGATTTGTGGTCTATAAAATAGCCCTGTGTTCCATTTTGCATTTCTTTTACAGGTGGTAGCCACAGTTATTTTAAAATCTTTGTTAACAAAAGCTAGAAATGACAGACATTGTAATGGGATATCTATAGAAATGCCACCTCCTATTCTGTGGCTATGATAATTGTGGTGACTCTCAAATCCTGCAAGACCTAGTGGTTTGTTTGAAAGGGTAATACAAACTATTGACAGTGACGATGCAGTTCATTTGGCATATCTTGGTCTGGCCAAGGCCTTCAGCACTAAACTCCATGTTATTATAGCTGGCACGGTACATGTATTATGAATAGATAATAATGCAGTAATATGGGTAGTAACTGGTTAAGGAACAAACCCCATATGGTGTGATAAGCAGGTAGCTCATCAAAGGGTATGAGCATAACCAGTGGTGTTCCACAGGTCAGTGTGCTGGGGGACACCTTTTGTTTTGCTTGTTTTGCATTTAATTTTCCTGACCTGCAGGCTACAAAACAAGACTTCTGGCTAACCAAGTTTGCTGATAACTGCAAAGTGGGAGCCATTGTCAAGTCACCCTCTGACACCCAAACCTTACAACAAGCGCTGGCAGTCATAAACAGCTAGTGAGTTAATTAAATGGTAAAAAAAAATCTCTAAATATTAAATCATTATCATATAAATTGTATCAAATTTTAACTCATGTTTTTCTAATTTGGTATGATTAGCTATACTGTAGATGTTTTTGTATTATTTTTGAAGATTGGAAAATGATTGTCCTTAAAATGTTTTTGTAATACTTTAGAGTTTTCTCCCCTGACCTCCACTGAAAATGAGGAGCTACCCAGTCAGACTTTCCTAGTAAGCAAATGTCAATAAATAAATAAAAAGTGGAGTATAGTCAGATTTGGTAAACCATCCCTCCCCTCAGTATATGACATAGACAACACCTCACTTGAAAATGAGAATGTTGTTAGAAACCTCAGTACTTGGGTTGATAATTCCCTTGCCTTTGATAATTATGTAACAGTAAAGTGCAGCTGACTGCCAAGGGATATCTTCCACATCTAAGGAGGTCATTGTTCAATTATATTTAGCACTGTTTAGGCCAGTTACTGAATACAGTCTCCACTAGGATGTACTTTGCTAGACATATCAAACAACTAGAAACACAGTTGGGGTTCCTAACCAAGAAGATCACTGGTTTAAAACCTTTAAGCTACAAGAAAAGGCTGGAAGTGTTGTCCCTTTCCTGATTATCTTATGGACTCCTGAGGGGAGATCTCTGCCTTGCCTACCTAGCCATTGGGGATGCAGTAGTCCAGGATATTCTGTGCCCCTACTAACTGGATATTTCCAACAATACCAAAACAATGGACCTAAATCTTCAACAGTAGATAAATTAACTAAGTGGAGAGACAGGTTTATTTGGCAGCACCTACCCCACCTTTAAAATGCACTCCCACTGTATAATAAGCAGTGTGATACATTGTCTTCCTTCAAATGAGAAGTGGATAATTGGATGGGTATTCCCATGTTTACCCCAGGAGCTTACTGGTCCGGATCTTCTTGAGAGAAGAGGTTATGTCTGAGGGTAGTTACTGACATGACTTAAATGGCTGCAAGACTCAATTGCTTTGCATTTCCGATGATCCTGTGATACTAGAAGGGAAAGAGCCAATGACTGCTTGCTACCATTTCATGAAATGACTCACTGTGCAGCTGAAAATCAGACATGTCATTAGTATACAGTGTAAAAAAGCACCCTAACAAAACCTGTTGAGGCTATATTGCATGTAGTTCACATACACATATGGCAGTGCCAACATTTCACAAGCAATACATTCTGATGATTAAGGCATGAATTGCGTTTAGAAAATGTTTTGCTGACAAATAAAAGTCTCTAGAATTACCTCATTGCTTTTTCTTCAATAACATACACAGGGAATGTGAACAGAACATATTTATTTAAGTGAACATATTACGTAACCCACAGAAGAAAAATGACCAAGTCAAGGCTAGAATACAATGATATTGCATACATACATATAAAATTGTAATTGCTACACATGAATGAAGCTACAAAACACACCCAGATATAAACAGAAAATACATTTTAAAAATAAATGCATATGGCATTTATGCCTGATGTCACATGCAACCCCAGAGAGTCTTCACTGGTGGCACTGATCTTCTTGGCATTACAGGTGAAACATTAGTAAACAACAGTTGATTTTTGTGCTCTGTATCCTGTAAATAATAGGCATTTGGAAGTAAGACTTTGTTTGGTATTAAAGATCTGCAAGGAAAGCAATGACAAATTCAATGAATGCAAGCACTAGGGAGGAGATGAAGGAGCCACTTTCCCATTGCGTGTTTCCATTCATGAGTAACAAAATGATTTAGAAGTAAAACCTAGAGAATATCACTGTGCTAACATACATAAACATTATGTAGTAGTCAGCCAAATCTGACTGAAGGGAGCATACTGCCGCCATGCTCATGGATGTGTGACTCAACATTTTGGTCTATGACAGTCACATGAAGAAGTAACTACCACAACCACATTTATGGAAACTTTGCCATGTTGAACATTCATGTATCCATATATAAGAAAACATCAGCTGTCATTTTTCTGTTTTTGCACACATGCATTGATTTCTTCTTCCTTTTCATTTTTTTCATTCTCAGCTCTGCAGCATATACAGAAAGCACAATGCGAGTATTCAGCTCACTCTAGGTTTAAGAATATCTGATGTCTCTTTGCAGTCCAGTTTGGCTGTTTGTGCAACTGTATATTTCATTTTAGTATTTTGCACACTACCTACTGCACTATTAGACACTCAGGTCAAGGAGAGCCAATGAACAGGGGAACATTACAGTATTCTTTAAAATGCATTTGAAATGATGGTCAACGATTTAAATCAGAGAAGTTGGTAGAAAATAATTAAAATTAAGCAGTACTTAAAGCAAGATTAAAAGCATAGGTTTACCTGTAACATTATTGCTTGTTAAAGCTAATAGCATCCAAACTTTAACTTTGGTTTAAAGTTATTCATTGTGTGTATTTTTTCACTTTGAATACTGATAGGCTGAATTTTTATTTTCAAGGCTTTTATTGGACACTAATTTGATTGGTGCAATTTTTATTTCTAAGGCTGTCATTGGTCAGTTATTTGACTGGTAACCCATTTTATAAGATTTAAAAATCTTTAGTGATTGGTTTATATTTTTGAGTTACTGACTGTAAATAACAGGTGTGTGTGTGTTTTTTATCAGTATGTAAATGGTGTGTTTTGAATGTTTCATTCTTAGTTCTGATGATGTCTCAAGATAAAATTGCTTAACTTTGATTGATTCTGTTTGGTGTATTAAATTTCTGTATCAAGTACTACCTGGGTGTTGGATTGTTATCAAAGGGCATAGGTATTTCTCCTCAGGCCTCCGCTGAAAACAGGCTCTGTGGAACCTAGTCGGACTTTCCCAGTCAACAAATGATAAATAAATAAATAAATAAATAAATAAATAAATAAATACACAAGCTAAGCGTTTCAATCACATACACATAAACTGTCATGCCAATGTTGAACAAAGGACTTCAGGTGTATGTCATGCACCCTGCTCATTAAAGAGCACAGAACACTCCTGTGAGCATCATTACAGCATATGAATGATAAGTCAGTGAATGCTCACATGTAAAAAGTACAATTGCGTTTTAGTATGGATCTGACCATGTGCCCAGGCCACATGTACAATCACTGGTTACTATGTACAACTACTGGTGTAAGGTGTGACTCTGTGTAAATAAGTAATGGATGTAGACATGTAACATACAGCAAACACTATGTAAGGAACTGTTACAGAATAAATTATCCTTACCACAGTGTATACATTAATGCTACATTGACATTTGCAGTCAGAAAAGGAGAACTGCCTATAGGTATGGTATAAGTTTATGTGACCCCCATATGGCATCAGCATTGCCAACACATGGCACACAACACATCATCATGCCACTGGGATAGTATGAAAACTGCCATCCAAAACAAATGGGAAATGACCTGTCCTTCTTTTGCACATGCATGATATGGCAATAAACAAATCCAAGCCATGCCACAGTGGTAGTGCTGGACTATGGACAACATCTGCTGTCTGTCAATTTCGCTCAGTAAAACACAATTTTCCAGGGTAATTGTTGCAGCACTAGTTGCAGGTTAACTGTCACAATGCATGGCTAGCTCAATGTGTGAGGAAAGTATAATTAATGTGTGTCATGCACATATTGAAGCATAATTAAATGTCACATAGCAATAACAAATAAACATGGTAGCAACAAGGTATGCATGCAAAAGATGGCATATAATGTCCAATCAATTATATGGCAATCATCATTTATGCAGCATAACACAATTGGAGCACACAGACAATGCTGATGGACCTGAAGTACCAGGCATATGGGGATAAGCCTCACAAATGACCTAACAATCTATTTCCCTGAAAGAGCTGTGCATAGCCCATGCCATATCTTGAAAAAAGTTCCACATCATGTCCTACATCTGTGTTTGAAACACATCAGTCGCAACCACCCTAATATCTTCCTGGTAATTGTCTCTGCTCCTGAATTGGCATCATCTCTTCCAGGGTGCAGAAGGCATGATGGAGTGGGAAGGTGCAGGTTCAGCTTCCTCATCCTCATCATCATCATCATCTTCAACATCAGAGGACTCTGGCAGTGGCCTGGCATATGCTCACTGTCTGCTTCTGATCGGTAATCATTCACAGATCCCATGCTCTGTTAAGATGAATTGAAAACCACAACAGAAATGAAAAGCAAATGTCTATCCTGCCAGGCATCCCCATGAAAATCATAGGTTACCTTAAAATGAAACTGATGTGCATGTATGTAATGTAACATACTTAATTAGCATCCCAACCACTTGTAAGTTCTTTAAATCCAAATAGGAGACTGAAGGTGTAGTAGCATATGTGAAAGTTCTTAGTTAAAACACAGTTCAATTTGAAATGGTACAAACATTATCTAGTAACACAATTATAATCAGTACTATTGCTGCTAGTAAATGGCTCCTAATGCACACAACACCTTCCCTATGTCATGTTTTCTGTAGTTATTCACAGGCTCCTAATGCACACAACACCTTCCCTATGTCACTTTTTCTGTAGTTATTCACAGGCTCCTAATGCACACAACACCTTCCCTATGTCACTTTTTCTGTAGTTATTCACAGGCTCCTAATGCACACAACACCTTCCCTATGTCACTTTTTCTGTAGTTATTCACAGGCTCCTAATGCACACAACACCTTCCCTATGTCACATTTTCTGTAGTTATTCACAGGCTCCTAATGTACACAACACCTTCCCTATGTCACATTTTCTGTAGTTATTCACAGGCTCCTGATGCACACAACACCTTCCCTATGTCATGTTTTCTGTAGTTATTCACAGGCTCCTAATGTACACAACACCTTCCCTATGTCACTTTTTCTGTAGTTATTCATGATTAATAACAGCCAATGCATAACACAGCTTACCAGTGGAAACCATAACATCACCTGAACGTTTTAATATTGGCTGGCATGAAGCATGGCAAGCATATGCAAAGCAAGCACATGTAAATTATCCTGCTATTTGAATGGAATTATGCCTGCCACTACTTCACGCCACATCAACATAAATGAAATTTGACAAAATAAAAGCTTGTAAATGTTAAGATAACATTATTATTGGGACCTACACTGCTTAATAATTTTGTCTGGCGCAGCAAACTGTTGATCTGAGTGTCTAACAGCATATAATTATTCCTGTTCTTTTCCCTTGCACATCTATCCTGAGCAGATATGCCTGTGTGTGAATGCAAACTGTATTCTCAGAATGTGATGATTCATATGAGCAGCTACCAAGAGACATTGTTAAAATGATGACAGTTTTGAAATGACAATATTACAGAAACTAGGCAAGCCATATTCCAAACATCTGAGCCAGGCAGCATGGTAATTGGCTGAACCCACATCAATATAAAGAATACAACAGTAACTAATACCACATCTACATAGTTATCCTGATGAGCTAATTGTCAAAACAGCTATTTAATGGTTATAAAAGCCATGTATCTGATATATCTGGGATACAGCTATATCTCTAAATTCCATAGGTGTGCTTCGCTATATGTATGATTGTGCCACTTACTTTAGGGATCCACTGGCAATCTCCACACCCAAATGACCATCCGATGAAGCTCTTCTGTGTCACTCCAATGCAGGTCATCAAAGCAGTGGCTAACTTGCACTCCAGTCTAGTACATCCCCATATGTTGTTGGTGTTCCCTCACAATCCAGTTCCAGATGTCAATCCTTGAGAAGTTCTTTGGCCTGGCAATTATCCGATGCTCCATTCCAGCATAAATGTCCAACATCTATGTGGTCTCTTCCTCAGTCCAGTCAGGTGCCCAGACACATCACAACCTCCTGGAAGTAGCCATCTCAATACTCCAATGGAAAAAGTAGTATAAATGGAAAAAATGCTCACTGAGGTCCCACTCATTTCACAGGCAGCAATATTCTGATCTGTAGATGTATCAGAATCAATATTTAAAAGTGGCACTATTGTCATGTTATCAGATCACTGGAAGATAATGGGCCTGTGCTACACATAGAATTGTGTATCAATACATATTGGATCCTTGTGTAGAGCACCTAGCCATTACACCTAGCTACTGGTTAATGTGCCAAATTGAGAGAAGTTATATGGAAGTGCACAAATGGGATTCCAAAACCTGGAATTTTAATGAACCTTGCTAATTATGTATGGTACAAATGGTACTTAAAGATGGGTGCACATTATGGTACTTTCACTTACAGTGATACGAGTCATAGGTAGCTGATAAAATAAATTGCTGCCTGCAAGCACTTTTGGTTTGGGGAATATTACCTCTGTTAACATTACTTATTCTCAAATGTACCTGTTTAGAGTTATTGTTGAAAATGCGTGCTTTGAATTAAATGCTTCCAACTTTCTGGAGTTCTGTTTGATTTACCTTTATGTATACTGATATTGCCTTCTGTGTTAAAGATGCTCATTAATTTCCATATGCAGTTTTATAAACAGATTTACATAGCCAAAGTGAACAATATGTAAAGACATATCTACAGGTTATCCCCATGTCTTACAGGTAACACCATATACTATGTTGTGTGCATACAGAAACCTATGGATTCTGGCCATAAACTTATGCACTATGTCCTTTAGCTGTTATGGATATTTCTTCATTTATTGTTCTTAACACAAGTGTTATAACTTCTGGCTCAATATAAAAAGGACCCATAACTCCCAGTGGCCACCTTATGGATTTTATGGTTTTCTGATGGTTTTCATAAGTTGTTCAAATGACAGTTTGTGTAGCATTTGAATGTGAAATGCATCCAGACTCGTGTGACATGATGCTGTTCCCTTTGGATTTCCATTCAACAGAAAGTAGTTTAAGGGGTTTGAATCCCACAGGCAACCTCTAAAGGTATTGCAAGTTATGACAATTTTACAGCTGTTATGTATGCAGATATTGGTGTTACTTTCTATTTGTGACATTAATATTTGTCACAGTCAGGGTTTCATAGACTTTTGCATTGCCAAGGAATGCATGCTGTTTATGGTGACATATGCTGTCCACATAATTATCTGCATAACTAGGCCCCCGCAGGAATATAACCATGTGCATATCACTGCCTTTCAGATGGCAAATAGATCTAGAGGTGACAATTTCTTTCCACAGAAAATGACATCATACCAAATGCTCTGTGATAACAAGAACAGAGACTTGTTGGATGTGCAATGAATGTGTTATGGAGTAATGAAGGGTAGGATGTCATCACCAACATGATTAATGCCATTGCAGGTTACAATATATCCCATGAGGCATGTTGATAACACAGGTTTGACATGATCCTCCATGCAGCCAACAGAGTATGATGGTTTGACAGATCGACGGATGCTACTTATTGGTGGCCCAGCATTGACCCCCCCCCATGAGCTCACAATATTTCTTGCCTCCTTGCATATGGCAAGAGGGTAGCAATGCATCTCCAGGGGTGGGATAAAAGCAGGAGTCCAGGCC
Organism: Protopterus annectens; assembly: GCF_019279795.1. Taxonomy (NCBI): domain Eukaryota; kingdom Metazoa; phylum Chordata; order Ceratodontiformes; family Protopteridae; genus Protopterus; species Protopterus annectens. Next base: position 240,515,194 of record NC_056729.1, on the reverse strand, counting down.
AAGCAAGTAAGTCTTACTTTGCATGACATGGAGGACTATAGATTAAATCATTACAGACTGCTGCTTTATGCATATTCATATATATATATATATATATATATATATATATATTATATAATTTTATATATATATATATATATATATATATATATATATATATATATATATATATATGTATATATTCATATTATATATTATATATATATGATGATTGACAAACAATTACATGTAGAAACAGAAAGTAATATGGGAGATGAACAGTTTGGATTCAGATCAGTTTGCAGTACAACTGACCCGATGTTTGCAGTGAGACACATAGTTGAGAAGGAGCTAGAGATGAGGAAAGAGTCCAACTTGGCATTCCGAGACTTGCAGAAAGTGTATGACAAGGTCACAAGAATGCTGATTCAGGCAACCCTGTGGTGGTTCTAAGGCCCAGAAACATTGATAGTATTAGTGCAGGCTATGTACAAGGACCCAATGACTCGAGTACGAACAGTATTTGGTCTGACAGAGGGGTTCCCAGTGAGAGTGGATGTGTGTCTGAGTTCAGCTCTTAGCCCACTGCTGTTCATACTGGTGATGGACTACATTAGCAAACATATCTGAGGGGACAGATCAAAATGTTTCTGTATGCAGACCATGTGGCTTCACAAGCAGACCCTGAGCAAGAGCTTCACCAAAGCATAGGGGAATGGAATGCCAAACTGGGGGCACAATAAGACAGTTACAAAGGCAACAAATGAGGAAAATCAGAAGAAGCTGAGATCTGACATAGAAGGGAAAACAGTGGAACCGGTTAACAGCTTCAAGTGTCTGAGAACAGGTGGTTGAGGAGAAGAGAAGTTTGAATGAGGAGGTCAAAGCTAGAATCAGAGGGGCTGCAGTCAACTGGCACAGAGTGTCAGGTTTTGTGTATGACAGAAGAATGCCAAAGAAAATGAAAAGTAAGGTGTACAAAGCAGTGGTGTGACCAGTACTACTGTGTGGTACAGAAACCTAAGCAGTAAAGGCAGACCAGTTAAGAAAGCTAGAGGTGATGGAGATTAAGAGCTTGAGACTGGTGGTAGGATGCATACTTTGGGACAGATGAAGAAATGAGGACATAAGTGCAGAAGCCAAAATAGTTCCACTGGCACAAAAGGGCAAAGTGAACAGATTGCGGTGGTACAGACACATGTGCAGAATAGTGAAAGACAATATGGTGAAGATGATTTGGGAGAGACAGCAAGAAGACAATAGAAAATGATGGTGTCCAGCAAAGAGCTGGATGGGTTGTATGAAAGAAGACCTGTGGCAGTCAGGCATGAGTGTCAAATAAGTTAGGAGAGTGGGACTGGTTAAAGAGTGATGGCGACACTGGAGACGACACTCAGACCCCATGTAGAAAATGGGAAAAGAAGATTGATAATGATGAAGGCAATGACACTATAGAAGGACTCTATTATGACAATGGACACGTGTTGGTCAAAAGTTAGGTAACTGTTCATATAATTTCCCAAATCTGAAACAACTGGGTCAACTCTATAGATATATTGTAAATATGGTATTTCCCTGGAATAGACAACTTCCCAAAGAATATGATAGTGCACTTTTTGGCATTTAGTTTCAGTCCATGATTTTGGCACCAGTTATTTATTTGGAAAAACCTACCTACAGGATGGGTAGGTCATTTGGGAATTCAGTGACTAATCCTAGCTTGCAGTCATCTGCAAATTTAGTCAGCCAGAGACCTTTAATATTATTTATATTTCAGAGAAGTAGATGCCAAAGAGGAGAGGTCCCAGGACAGAACTCTGTGAGACTCCACTGGTGACTGCCTCTTTGTGGCGGTAACATTCTCTATTTTGATTTCCTGAATCCCCTCTGTGAGCCATTTGGCAGTCCAGTAGGTGACATAGTTTTTTTCCCAGCTTATATAGTTCTTCTACTATGCCTGAATGGGAGTCAAAAGCTTTAGCCCAATTCTGATATATATTGTGAACTATTTTACCTTCATCCATTACTTTCTTGACCTTTTCAAAAACTTCCTCAAAATTGAATAAGTACAACCTCCTCTTGATGAATCCAAACTGAGATGGGTCCATTGTTTGTGGTTCCCTATATCCTTATCAATTAGTTCCGACTGATGGGTCTGTAATTGCCTGGGGCTGTGGAAGGTCTTCCCTTATTCAGGTGAATGACTGCAGCTGTCCTCCATTAACTTTGTACAAAACCTTTATTGAGGCTGAATTTGAGAAGTGTTATTGGAAGATGGCTAAATCAAGCTTCATGTTATTTCACTGCATCCAGGGATATTGTTACCACCCATCAATGCATTATTTTTAGCTTTTTATAGTACTTTTAGGACTTGAGCTTGTGTGATCGTTGGGGGCAAGCCAGTTTCAGGTGGATTTTGAGGGACAGATGGAGGGGAGAGAAGGGTAAACTTAGAGCTAGATTTGTCGACCAGTAGGTCAGCTATATCTTCAGCCTCAATGCAAGTAAGATCATTCACAGTCAGATCACTGCATTGCAATGTCGTGATTTTGAGACTACAAACCTAACTAAGAAAGGCCTTTTGATTTTCTTTAGACTAAGAATCTAAGTAAAACCTGAAACTTGGCTTTGGTTGATTTTATTAAGCTCCTGAATAGTATGTTTATTTCCATTATGAGGGCTCTTTCATTCCGAGAATTACTCTTTTCACTTTTGGTCAAAGTTCTCTTCCTTTTATTGTAAAGCTTGTTGATACTATAGTTCTGCCATGTGTTTGTTTCTGAGGTTTGCCCTGCACTTTTCCTGCTAGCTACTGCTGCATCTATGCAGCTGTTTTCATGCTGGTATTGTTTGGTGGTGTACATTTCCATGTATTTAGTGGAGTTAACTGGGATTGTTGGGTATTTGAAGTTAGCCAACATATCACTCAGGTGTCTGCCTTAGAAAAATTTCAAAGGGTACCTTGAGTGAAAGAGATCTCTGGTTTCAATTTTATTTCAAAGGACAGAGCTTTATTGTTAGACCTAACAAAGAATCAAGATATGCAAGGGATAGTGCAAGGTGCTTCCATATTAGTAACATCAGAACCTGTAGTGGGTATTGGGCAGCCACGGTGGTGCAGCTGTTAGCATTGCCACCTTACAACAAGAGGTTCTCCTGTTTGATCCTCGGCTGGGGTACCTTCTGTGCAGAGTCTCCATGTACTCCCTGTGGTCATGTGGGTTTCCACTGGGTGCTCCGGTTTCCTCCCAAAGACATGCTGTAGGTGGATTAGATGCTTTAAATTGGCCCTAGGCATGTGTGCATGCCTTCTGTGGAAGGTTGGGCACTGGGCTGGCAACTCGACACTGTAAAATTCCACTGCCAATCATGAGGGGACAGGTGATCCACTGTGGCAACTCCTAACTGGGAAAAGCTGAAAGAAGAAGAACCTATAGTGGGTATTCTTATTATTCTTGGGTGTTTGTATTGGCAAAGTCCATGACTTTTGTGTGCAATAGTGGTGATGTCAGGTTCCCAGTCTGGAGCTGGATAGTTTAGATTACCTAGTAAAATAGTACTGGGTTTAATACTGACTGACCCACATTCTTCCAGATAGATGTTGGACATGAAGAAGATCTGTTGCATCATGCAGCTTTACCAGTCTTGATGTAAATCTCTTCTGGATGAAGACTGAGAAACCTCCACATATTTTCCTCTCCTGTACAGTAGTAGGTCTAAATATGTGGAAGATGTTATAGCTCTGAACAGCCAGAATGCTGTCCACCATTTTAAACCATGTCTCTGTCACTACACAGACATCATTGTCCTCCAGGATAAGGAGGGCTTTGTAGGGAGTGCAGTTTATTGTTTAGGCTCCTAGCATTGATCAGTAACACCTTCATATTTTCCTTTGCTTGTTTCATTATATTGGTAAGTTTATCACATTGGCATTGGCTAAAAAACCTACTATGGGGGTTGAAAATGTATTTGCTAATAATCAAAACACAGATGCAGACCATCCCTGGTAAAACAATGCGGTCTGTTGATCATATCTTCCTAGGCTGACAAATACTGGACTCTTTTGAATGGTATCAAAAATTAAGCCAATTAGAATTTTTGCTCATATTGTAGTATCATCCTTTCAGAAGACAAATTGCTGCTCAATGCAAGATTTATACCTTCCTCAGACACATAGTTTGAGAGCTTCACCATGCCTCTCTTCATATAGTCCAGTGAGATACAGAGGTAAATACTAGACTATCTACCTGCAGCCTATTACAAGTTTAGCCAATAATCAGAGGTCAGAATCAAACTCTGTACCTCTTTTTCTGTGATGTAAAGACCTTAACCAATATGCTAAACCCTCCCCAAGTCATTGACACCAGCAAGAAATATGATAGAGTCACACTGGCACTTAGTGTTCAAGGAATTGAGCGCATGCATGCTCTTATGGATCCTGGTACCCCACAAGTAAGTAATTGTCACTCTTTCGTCACTTAGCCTCATAAGCCTCATAAAATGTACATCTATATGTCTTTCAATAGAGTCACCTATAACAAGAATAATTGGTTGGTTGATGCCTGCCTTACAGGAACCCAGCCACTGGGGATACAAAAGCCAGTGCATTTCTTTGTGTCGGTCCGAAGCCTGGATAAATGGGGTGGGTTGCGTCAGGAAGGGCATCCGGCGTAAAACTTCACCAAATGATTTCATGCAGACACCAATAAATATTTTTATACCAGATCGGTCGAGGCCTGGGTTAACAATGACCGCCACCAGTACTGTTAGCCTACAGGGTGCTGGCAGAAATTGGGCTACTGTTGGCCGAAGGAGGAGAAAAGGCGGAAGACATGGCCGAAGGCAGGAAGAGAGGAGAAAGGCTAGGATTGTGGTAGTGAGGGTCGGAACTTTGAATGTTGGCAGTATGACTAGTACAGGGAGAGAGCTAGCTGATATGATGGACAGAAGGAAGGTTGGTATATTGCGTGTGCAAGAGACCAGATGGAAGGGGAGTAAGGCTAGGTGTATCAGAGGTGGGTTCAAATTGTTTTATCATGGTGTGGATGGGAGGAGAAATGGCGTAGGAGTTATTCTGAAGGAACAGTATGCTAAGAGTGTTTTGGAGGTGAAAAGAGTGTCAGATAGAGTGATGTTTATGAAGCTGGAAATTGATGGTGTAATGATGAATGTTGTTAGTGCATATGCTCCACAAGTTGGGTGTGCAATGGATGAGAAAGAAAAATTTTGGAGTGAATTGGATGAAGTGGTGATGACTATACCCAAGGGTGAGAGAGTGGTGATTGGAGCAGATTTCAATGGGCATGTTGGTGAAGGGAACAGAGGGGATGAGGAAGTGATGGATAGGTATGGTGTTAAACAAAGGAATGCAGAAGGTCAGATGGTAGTGGATTTTGCGAAAAGGATGGACATGGCTGTGGTGAATACGTATTTTAACAAGAGGGAGGAGCATAGGGTGACATACAAGAGTGGAGGAAGATGCACACAGGTGGATTATATCTTATGTAGGAGGGCCAGTTTGAAGGAGATTGGAGACTGTAAAGTGGTGACCGGGGAAAGTGTAGTTAGGCAGCATAGGATGGTGGTTTGTAGGATGACGTTGGTGATCAAGAAGAGGAGCAGGAGGAGTGTGAGGGCAGCACCAAGGATCAAATGGTGGAAACTGAAAAAGGGTAATTGTGAGGTGGAGTTCAGGGATGAGTTAAGGCAGGCACTGGGTGGCAGTGAAGAGTTACCAAATAGCTGGGTAACTACAGCAGAGCTAGTAAGAGAGATGGCTAGAAAGGTGCTTGGTATCACATCTGGACAGAGGAAGGACAACAAGGAGACATGGTGGTGGAATGAGGATGTACAGGAGAGTATACAGAGAAAGAGGTTGGCAAAGAAAAAGTGGGATTGTCAGAGAGATGAAGAAAGTAGACAGGAGTATAAGGAGATGAGGTGCATGGCAAAGAGAGAGGTGGCAAAAGCTAAGGATAAGGCATATGAAGAGTTGTATGAAAGGTTGGACACTAAGGAGGGAGAAAAGGACCTGTACCGATTGGCTAGACAGAGGGACCGAGCTAGGAAAGATGTGCAGCAGGTAAAGGTGATAAAGGATAATGAGGGAAACATATTCATAAGCGAGGAGAGTGTGTTGAGGAGATGGAAAGAGTACTTTGAGGGGTTGATGAATGAAGAGAATGAGAGGGAGAGAAGGTTGGATGATATAGGGATAGTGAATCATGAAGTACAATGGATTAGCAAGGAGGAAGTAAGGATAGCTATGAAGAGAATGAAGAATGGAAAGGCTGTTGGTCCAGATGACATACCTGTGGAAGCATGGAGGTGTTTAGGTGAAATGGCAGTGGAGTTTTTAACCAGATTGTTTAATGAAATCTTGGAAAGTGAGAGGATGCCTGAAGAATGGAGAAAAAGTGTTTTGGTACCGATTTTTAAGAATAAGGGTGATGTGCAGAGCTGTAGTAACTACAGAGGGATTACACTGATCAGTCACAGCATGAAGTTATGGGAAAGAGTAGTGGAAGCAAGGTTAAGAAGGGACGTCATGATTAGTGACCAGCAGTATGGTTTCATGGTGGAAAGAGCACTACAGATGTGATCTTTGCTCTGAGAGTGTTGATGGAGAAGAACAGAGAATGTCAGAAGGAGTTGCATTGTGTTTTTGTAGACTTAGAGAAAGCATATGACAGGGTGCCTAGAGAGGAGCTGTGGTATTGTATGAGGAAGTCAGGAGTGTCAGAAAAGTATGTAAGAGTGGTACAGGATATGTACAAGGGTAGTCTGACAGCGGTGATGTCTGCGGTGGGAGTGACAGATGCATTTAAGGTGGAGGTGGGGTTACATCAAGGATCAGCTCTGAGCCCTTTCTTATTTGCAATGGTGATGGACAGGTTGACAGACGAGATCAGACAGGAGTCCCCGTGGACTATGATTTTTGCAGATGACATTGTGATCTGTAGTGAGAGTAGGGAACAGGTGGAGGAGATCCTGGAGAGATGGAGATATGCTCTAGAGAGAAGAGGAATGAAAGTCAGCAGGACTAAGACAGAATATATGTGTGTGAATGAGTGGGAGGATAGAGGAATGATGAGGATGCAAGGAGTAGAGGTGGCAAAGGTGGATGAGTTTAAATACTTGGGGTCAATAGTTCAGAGTAATGGTGAGTGTGGAAGAGAGGTGAAGAACAGAGTACAGGCAGGATGGAGTGGGTGGAGAAGAGTGTCAGGAGTGATTTGTGACAGACAAGTACCTGTAAGAGTGAAAGGGAAGGTCTACAAGAGGGTAGTGAGACCAGCTATGTTATATGGGTTGGAGACAGTGGCACTGACAAAAAGGCAGGAGTCTGAGCTGGATGTGGCAGAATTAAAGATGTTAAGATTTGCACTGGGTGTGACAAGGGTGGACAGGATTAGGAATAAATATTAGAGGGTCAGCCCAGGTTGGAAGGTTTGGAGACAAAGCCAGAGAGGCACAATTACGTTGGTTTGGACATGTGCTGAGGAGGGATGCTGAGTATATTGGGAAAAAGGTGCTAAGGATGAAGCTACCAGGTAACAGGAAAAAAGGAAGGCCTAAGATAAGGTTTATGGATGTGGTGAGAGAGGACATGCAGGTGGTTGGTGTGACAGAGCAAGATGCAGAGGACAGGAAGAAATGGAAACAGGTGATCTGCTGTGGCGACCCCTAATGAGAACAGCCGAAAGAAGATGATGATGATGATGATGCCTGCCTTACAGGCTCAGCATCCATGGATTTGGGTCTCCTTGTGCTTTGTAAGGAGGCAGGCTAAACTTACTGAACATGCTTTTTGTTTGTGTTAAGTTTTGGAGGCCTATGAGGTTTAGGCAAGATAATCTTTAGAACATCAGCATTTAGTACATTATGTGTATTGTGATGGCTTCGGTGACATATGATATATGCTATACTGCTGACAGTTTTGGTATCTGGGTTTACTGCATGTGAGAGTTTTGCCTCCAAGGACATTATATAAGTACATCTAAGTACATCTCTCATACACTGTATTATATTGTTTGAGTAATGGATGACCATTAGACAGCATGTGTCAATTCTTACACTGTCTGAACATACCCATCTCAATCAGGATGGCTATAGAATTCGTAGGGAGAGGTGATCAATGGTTTTGACAGGAATGACTCTGGCAGCAGAGTTGATTATAACTGCTTGGAGTTTGGTTAGTTTAAAGTAATGTTTGTGTGGACTTGCTATTGAGTATTTAAAGTTCAATGCAAAGCAACTAGCCTGGAAACCTCCTCTGCCACCTGAAGAAACCAATAAGCTTATTATACAAAAGACTCATTAATTAAACACTAAAAGCAATACAAGCAGTATCAGTACACTCGACATTAAGCAATTTATGTCACATATTTTCCATCCTGTTGAGTAGTTTAAGGGGAAAGACTTTGCAAAATGACATTTATGTGCTTAATATCAACAGCCAATAAATGGGGAGGGGAGGAGTTTAAGTTTTTAAATTATCACAAGGGGCAGGCAACAATGATCGCACAGGGTTTAAAATCACAACTACAACAAGGTAGGTGGAGTTGTAAAAACAACTAGACTCTTAGCTGTTTGCTGATTGTCCTGGAACTTCCTTATTGCAAACCCTAGTGCTGAGCTAGTCTAACGTAGCACACAGTACACAAAAATGAAACCAGGGCTTAATAACAGCAGTTACTCCTCTGAAAATACAGTGCATCTATGCACTAGAATTACTATTATAGGTATAAAGACTTTAGCTAAAGCAGATACAGACTGTTAAAGTGAATTTGAAAAACATGTTAAGGAATGAAACATCTTATCTGTCTTTCTGTTATGTATTTCTCCATGTAGTTGATTGCATACTTTTCAACTTGCTTCTAGCATTATGGACAATGCAAAAATAATTACAGAAATGGTTCCAGATTAAAGACACTGGTTTAAAATTATGGTAAGTTTAATTAAGAAATTTCGGAACAATGTTTGAGAACAAATAGTGGCATGTCTCCAAATTCCGCAGAGTTGACATATATGTCACAGTTATCTCTGTATCAGTTTAACTGCATTTCTATGATAAAGTATTGTTTCAGTGAAACCCATGTCTCTTTTTCAATTTATTATTTTGCTGACTGCACTTCATCTGAATTCATTACTGAAATGTATTCTATTGTTCTACTGACTGTAGTGTCATGAAGTTTAAATGACATGGCATCTTGATGCAATATTGTTCCCTGCTATTAATATATAAGAAAACATTGCATTGTTGCCATATTCTGATATTGGGTAGACACATTTAAATTAGCTTATTATCTTAATTATTGATGGCAGTTTTTGGTCAGTGTTGTTGATGCATTTCTGCCTTTGACTGATTACTCTACTGTTAGGACATTTAGTACCTATCTGATACACCTGTAGTACCTATCTGATACACCTTTACTACTTGTGATGACTGCTCTATTGATGTTGAAATGAAACTATAACAGTTACTACACATTGCCTAAATAAGTAGCTCAATCTTTGGGTTGTGCTCTACAGTAACTGCAGCTGGACCCACTGGTAGACTCTCTGGTCCTCATTCCTTCTACTAGTTAGGCAGAAACCAGATTAGCATACTGAATAAAACTATTGGATTTAAATGTGCCACTTATTGCTAAATGCCTTTTGCTCCTACATATTGTTGTCACTTTTACAATTTTTTTATTTTTTGCACTTGTTAATGATGTAATAACATCATATTCTTGTATTCTTTAATCATATCGCATAGTATCAACCTTTTCTAGACCAAGCAATAATATTACCATTTGTCTTATTCCAATAGGTGGTTATTAAGCTGCCCTGTTTTCTCATAGCCCATTGATCACACTGGTCATTGAGATATTTCAGTGAACGTTTGCTCCTTCTGTAGTCAGTCTAATAGTACTAGTTATCTTGATGTGTTTCAGCTGCTTCATGCATTGTATTCCTACGTAACAATGATTCAATGTGAGAGGTGTAATGTTTCATTGAGATTGGGGGCTACATTCTTGACTTGGAACACGTTCAGTAAGCACAGTACATGCACTTTGAGCAAAGAGCAATTCCACTAATACAGTTTTTGCTAAGGTTTTTTCAAAGAAGATTGTCAAAGCCTGCTAGAATAAGGACTAAGACACCTCAGCTGTTATTCACACAGGAACATATCCATCTTAACCCTGCACATCCATAACCACTATACATACCTCTAAGAGTTACACAGGTGCATACTCCAAGACCTTAAAGACCACTGAAACTACAGCCTTGCATGGTAAAGTTTTAGTAATACATTCCTCTGTTGTCAGGCTTACAGACACCACTCTCATCAGTATGGATAGGTTATGGGTGACAGTTAGCTCTATTGCCAAAGCCAAGATCCAGGATGCAACAACAACTCTTAGAAATGTCCATTCTTTGAAATATTATTATGACCTAATAGTGGTCAACCTGGGATTAATGACCATAAGAACTCTACCCATCTATCCAGAGGTCATAAGGATGTGATTAAACTTGCTATGCCAGTGTACATTGCAGGAAAGATACTTGTACTGAGTGACAACTTGCCATCAACCAGAATGATGCTATCGTTCAGACAAGATAATTGTTTTTTGTAATTGGCTATTTATCTGATGTCATTCTAGGGTCATCCACTATGTGTCCACTTGAGGTGAGATGGCAAGCAAGCCTTGATGCTTTGCCAGAAATGGTCTGCACCTCTCTTACCAAATATTTCACATTCAAGACAAAGCCATTGTTGCTCCCATAGTGCCTTTTCTTTTTTTTAGGAAAAGGCCATTTGTTGGGCATGCCTCCTTAGTATATTCTAATTCAGAATACATTAAAGTAGCTGAGCTTGATGCTTTTTTGCGACTTGAAATCAGTCATATATGTTGAGCTACAGAGGGATAGTTTTGTAGCAATAAAATCACTCTCTAAATTACTGGATGTTGTGCAGGTCTTGTCTTCAGACGGTTTCACTTCATAATACTGAAATATCACAACATTGAAAATGAGGAAACTTCATAATATGGAAGCTCAAAATACTGAAAATCAAAATCCTGAAAACTCAAAATCCTGAATGTCAAAATACTGAAAACAGATAAGATACATATGCTCACTGTAAACAACAAAAACCTAATTACATTCCTTGAAATATAAGCAGGGGGGCAAGCCCCCAGCACCTCCCATGTGGGGGGCTGCACCCACCACATCCCCTGCTACTTAAATATATCAACTCCAAGATTGCACTTAGTGTAGTGAAGTGCAATCTTGGAGTTGATATATTTAAGTAACAGGGGGAATGGGGGGTGCAGCCTCCCACATGGGGGGGGGTGCAGGGTGGCTTGTCCCCCTGCTTATACTTGGTGGAAAGTGATGTGATTTTTCTTGTTTAAACTCAGTATATGTATACTGTGTGTTTTCAGTATTTTGAGTTTTCAGGATTTTGAACTTTCAGGATTTTGGTTTCAGTGTTCAGAATTTCAGTATTGTGATATTTCAGTATTATGAAGTGAAACCCTTCAGACCTACTGGCAGTTGCCAAGGAGTATCAATATTTGTCAAGGATATCACCAGCTCATGAACAAATCCTCAGAATACTGAATGTGATCTTACAGATGTCCAAATAACACTAAGCCCATCTAAAGATCACTTCATATCTAGCTATAGAACATCCTTTATGTCATCTTCTGACTATGCTAACTATTTTATCATCTTAGCTAAAATCCACACTAAACCCAGTAACTTCCTACTGGAGGAATTCAACCTTCCAACAGTAAAGTGCCTGACATACACTACCAATGGTGAGCATTTCCTATGGTTCCTTGATATTACAATTCTAACCCCTTTGTACAAATAGTTAACCATCCATTTTTGCAGTCCACTGGAAGCAGATCATTGACTCCCTATCCTGCACCCAGCTGACCCATTCACTCTTCCATCAGGTCAGGCACACTGTAGCTTATTCATTCTCAATCATTAGGGAGTGTGCCTTATTGGTAGTGCCTGCATACAGTTACATCCTCACCCTCCTTGCAGCCTTCCAAGTTCTGCTATAGCTGATCCAGGAAGTGCATGCACATATTCATGCAAATGCAGCCTCCTGTCCAATTACTGGCACTTTGCAGCACTGGCACACTAGGCACCTCATATTGTGTCAATACACCACTTTTGCTGACGATGGAAGGGCTATGACAGCTTTCATCTTGTCCTCACCAATATTACCACATCTTGCACACCTCCATTTGTATCATCTTCCCTTGCTAAATCAGAGCATATATTGTTAAGCCAGTTCTTTAAATCAAGTGGCACTCCACCTCCAAATACCTCTGTGTTTAGGATTTCTCAAAAGCAAACCTTCCTCATTTACTTGATGACCTAAATAAATTAATCTGTAATCCTCATCTGATGGACCCCACTGCAAAAGCCAATGTATTGCTCTGACCTTTGCTTGCAATTAAATAATTGCATTGATAAGACAGTCTCTATATACACCAAAAAAATAAAATAAATGAATAAATAGCCCCCTGTGGTGGAACAGTCATATGCACAAATTATATAACAAAAAGTACTTGAAGCTTATAAGAGGTGTCATTCTGCCTACCTTCAAGGAACACCTTAGCTAACTAGTTAAAACTTAAGGGAACAATTAAAAAAGCCTAAAGCTTAATATTAATTTAAAATTATCAATGAAACAAAAGATAACAAGAAATATTTTTTTCTGTTTGTCTTTGTCAGGAAGATAAGAAATAATACGTAACAAGGTTTGGCTCTAGTTCATAATAATACTGTCCACCTTGATGCAAAGGAAATACCCAATACCTTCCACAGACACATATAGTGTACATTTTAATCCACCCATAGTTATCCCTTTCCTATATATTCCACAGGCCATGACACTCCATTAAATAATATGGAACAAATCCTCTCAGCATTTTGAATTATAATAACACCTCATCCATGGTCCTTTATAACATACTATATTGCGTGATTATCCTACATGAACCCCCACTTAACTTCTTTGATCTAATTCTCCCTACTGTTTGCATTCCTGAATCCTGGAAATTGCTGTATTTGCACAAGGGTGGCAACCATAGATCCAAGTAACTATAGACCCATTTGTTTCACCAGCTTTTTATGTAAAGCCATAGAAGATATTATGCTATATCTCATTAATTAGGACATTGAAAATATCTTAATCTTGTACTCTCATCATTATGGCTTTGTCAAAGACATAGCCTGCCTCTTCACTTTATTTTTTTTTTTATTTGAAGAATGATATTTTGTCAAACATTACATGAATTCAAAATAAAAAACATATGTATACAATTTTTAAACCTATAAATATCAAAACATTATTTAACTATATAATTAGTGTCTATACAGGAATAGCAGTGAATACATTTAATTACATTGTGAAGAATGATAAACCATTTCATAAATCCTTGTCCATTTTTTCAAATATTTCCAATATTTTCATCCAAGAATTATAAAGTGATGTAGGTCTGGTTGTTCTGTTCTTTGGTGCAGATATTTCCATATGTCCAACTGTTATGGATCAGTTTTTAAACTCCTTGAATGTGGGAGAAGTCATGCTTTTCCAATGTATGGTGATAATTTTGTGTGCTACTGCCGTCAGTGTCCATAGTAACTTGAAATCTTTTTTGGCACACAGTCTGGGATAGGGGTATTGAATAAAATCATTGATTTTGTTAATTGATAGTCATCATTGAAGACAATCTGGAAAAAATAATTAATATTTTTCTAATACAAGGTGAGACATTTACAATCATAAAAAATATGTCGCCAGTCAGGTCTTACTTTAGTTTGACATCTCCAGCATTTATCTTAACTAGCAAATAATTTGGTGAATTTATGCGGTGTGTAAAATCTTCTGTTTAAATATCTCCAAGTGAATAGCTGCCAATACATTGACAAAGTTGATTGTTTTGAGGATTTTAATATAATCTTTTTATCCTTTTCATTAGGAGGGTGTTTGTTTATCTGTGTATAATAATCACAGAGGTTATCTACATAGTAGACTCTTGTTTTTGAAATAAGTTTATAAATATTAGTTAGGTAACCATTACCTTCATAAGGTTTATTTGTGATTATAATAAAATATTCAACAAATTCTGGAACAGTTTGTCTGACTGTTACTTGCATTTGTTCAGTTCTGTTTATAAGGTATTGCCTCAGATTTTGTAAAAGTAGCCAGAAGTCTTTGTTTGGATGATATTTGTTAATTATTTGCTCATTAGTTAATGTTTTCCCTTGTTCTATCAGTTGATGCCAATAATGTTTTATACCTTTCTTTAGTGTATTTATCTTTTGAATTTGAGATCTATCAAGAATAGTAGGTGTAAAGGCTATTGGGAAGAATAGAAAAAAACAAAAATTAATATCTGGGATTTTATTTATATATTTTTTAAATGTCATTAGGGTAATATTTATATATTTTGATGGCAATTTATTATTTTTAATTTTTCCTACTAATTGATTTTTTAGCATCCGGACTAGGGGTGATGGTATAATAGTTAAACATTCTTGTAATTTATTTTGACTAAATTCCATATAAATCTGTTTGTGTATTTGTTTCCAAATAGGTATGTAATGATTCTTTAACCATAAGGTTATATTTTTGACAACAGATGATGTCATATATGTCTCTGTGTCTGGTAGATTAATTCCTCCTTCTTCCCAGTTTGGTAGATGTTTATTTAAAGCAATTTGAGGTTTATTTGGGTACCATAAGAAGTTTAGTATTAGTTTGTTAAATCTTTGGATGATATATTTGGGAGGAAGTAATGATAAGCTTTGTATTAGATATAATACCTTGTGAAAATTACTGATTTAATAAGATATAATCTGTCTCCCATTGTAAATATATATTTGTTCCAGTTAGATATTGCTTGCTCTATTTTATCTAGTGATTTTTTACAGTTAAATATAAGTGAGTCTGTTAAATCTTTTAGCAACTCTATACCCAAATATGTTATTTTGTTATCCACTGCTATGAATTCAGAATTTTTTTCGTTTATATGTTTCTTTTTGGTGTTGCATGGCTTAATTTTTTTTTTGTTTTCATTAAAATGTAAACTTGAGACACTTTGAAATTCTTTTATGTCCTTAAATAGAGCCTGTAAAGATTTATTACTGTCTGAGAGGGTTGGAAGTATGTCATCAGCAAACAGTTGTAGTTTAAGGTTCAAAGTTTTATTAATATATATTCCTTTAATGTTATTGTTTGACCTAATTTGATTTGCAAACAGTTTTATTATTAGGGCAAATAGCAGTGGTGATAACGGGCAACATTGTTTAGTTCTCATTTTAATTTGTATAGGGCCTGATCTATATGATCCTAATTTAACATATGCTCTAGATTCTTTATATAAAGCTTGGATGAGATAGTTAAAGGTTGTTGGAAATGTATAGTCTTTTAAGACTAACATTAGAATGTTCTAGTTAACATAGTCAAAGGCTTTGTTAATGTCCAGAGAAATTATGCTTAAATCAAAATTTATTAGTTCAGTATAATCTATTAATGTTAAAATTCTTTAAGGTTGTCATATGTCTTCCTTCCTTTAATAAAGCCTGTCTTGTCTTCATGAATTAAAATGGGAAGAAAATGCTTGATTCTGTCTGGATATATTGTCATGAATATTTTATAATCTATGTTTAATAATGATATTGGCCTATATGATGAGCATTGTTTCTCATATTTGCCTGCTTTAATTATGGGGGATATCAATGAATATTTCCAAGAGGGAGGGCTATTTATATATTGCATTACTGTGGTATAAACTTTCAGAAGTAAGGATATAGCCTGATTAGGTATTAATTTATACATTTCGGGTAATATATTATCTGGGCCAGGTGCTTTATTTACTTTAAATTTTTTAATGTGTGGTTTCACAAATCACATCATTGTATGGTAATTGATTTACTTATAACTTCTATTTGTTCTTGTGTTAGCCTAGTAAGAATTTTATTTTCAAGATAATTTTCTATATATTTGGAGGGTATTTCTTGAGAATTTAAAGAGTTTTTAAGAGTTATATTGTAATCTAAATGCTTCCAAATTACTATTTAGGTCTGTTACTTTTTTCTTAGTATTAGGTATATATATTTATTTAATTTGTTTGGATTTGATTATTTTTTGTTATGTTTGCTAATGGTTTCTGGTGCTTTGGATTTGTAGAATAAGAATTTAATTTTATCTTTTCTAGATTAATCATAATCCTATGATGCAATATTTCTTCATATTTGCTATTGGTTTGTAATAGTTCCTGAACTAAGTCTGCATTTCCTTTCTGGACTTCCAGTTTCAGTTTATTAGCTTTCTTTTGTAATTCTAATATATCTTTATTCCAGGTTTTCCTTTTGTTAATCTACCAAGATAATACCCTCCTCTCTCTCTCTCTCTCTCACTCTCTCTCTCTCTCTCTCTATATATATATATATATATATATATATATATGCTTTTAATGAGTCCCAACTATATACTTCAGAGATATCCTCTGTTATATTTAAATCAAGAAATGTTTTAATTTCATTTTCAAATAATTCTTTAAATTCTGTTAATTTTGTGATGTAAGAAGGTATTCTTGTAATAGGATTTGTATCTGCATGCTTAAGTTCTATCTCAAAAACTAGAGTGTTATGATCCAATAGTGGACAGTTTATTATCTTAACTCTTTCAATTTTTGTTATTAAGTCATTAGATATGTATATCCAGTCTATTCTAGAATTAGTCCTATGTATATGTGAGTAAAAGGAGTAAATTAATGAGTCTGACTCAGCAAATTCATTTATATCTTTTATGTTCATTGTGTCTGTGAATTTTAAAAGTCCCTTTGATATAGGTAGTTTTGTTCTTGCAGTTTGTGAATCTGATTCCTTGTGTTCTGTTATACAATCAAAATCCCCTGGAATTACCAAGCTACCTTTAGCTAAGTGGATTATTTCTTCAAAGTGATGCTTAACTGTTTCTAGTCCAACTCCTGGTATCCAGTATAAACTTACTAAAGTATAGATTTTCTTATTCAATTCCATAGATACGAGACAAAACATACCAGCTGTATCATGATAGGCAATTATTCTGGGAGATATGATTTCATTGCAAATGAATATGGCTACTCCTCTTTTCTTTTGTTTATATTGAAAGCTTGCTAGTACTGTATAATTGTTAATATTAATATTTTTATATCAATGTCTAACAAGTGTGTCTCATAAAAATACTATTTGTGGCTTATGTAAGTTTATATATTTGAATAAACTTCTCCTCTTATTACTATTATTCAGACCATTGACATTTATAAACATTCCATGTTTTATTTTATGTTTGATTTGTATGATAGTTAATGGAAGCAATTTTGACTCTTGGTTTTGCTTTATAAACATGTTTTGAGTCTTTCTTCATATATGTATTCTGAATATTTCCTGTAGACACCAAACTATTATAAAGAAAAAAAAATGAACTGCTAAACTTATGATTTCAAATTGTATAATACAATCTCTATCACTATGAGGTAATATACCTCTTTGCCTGACTAGTAGAACTACCCAGGCAAACCTTCTAATCTTGTGAATCTTGTTTAGGTTAATCTCTCTTAGCCTCAGAATCAGTATAATATTATTTACATACCTTAAAAGAATGATATAGTCAGCTAATAAATGAATATATGAAAATATGTATTGAAGCATTGTTAACTACACATCTAACATGCTTAACATAGTAATGATGCTCTTATTTTATGTATAAAATTGTTTCCAATCAGGATTTAAAAACAAGACATTCAAACTTAACATTTAGTATTACTTCAAAATCATGTAGTAAATTACATAAAATTCTAATGTAATTCAGTTAATTTTGATTCATAATAAAGATGATCCGGTACCTTTGTATGAGGATTAGAATAGGTACTTTGTTCAAGTTTCGAGTTTTTTTTTTTTTTTTTTAAATTATTTCTAAGCCATTTAGTAAGATTTAAATTATTTCTATCGTGACTTATGCTTATAACAAAGTCAGCTTAATATCAGTAATATACTTCTAAATTAACATTTCCATCTGTACATAAGTATTGAATATATTCAAAAAACAGAGCTATAAATCTTCACCATATGGACCCTTAGTAGTGAAATAGTGCTATATATGGCTTAATGTCCTTTGTTTTTTTTTTTTTAAATACATAAACTAGGTCCATAGAATTATAGTATGCATCCATTTACTAAAAGATAGAAAAGTAAGATGTCTTAGAATGTATAATAGTAATCTGATTAGGTACTGCCCAGTTGCTAAGTTAGTATATATTAATGCTTTAATAAAGGCACTTCATATTTATTAACAGACAATACAGTATCTGGACTTATAATGAAATATGATCTGTAGCACTTAATGTGAAGTATTTATTTATTTTATTTATTTGCAGTTGGTTTACCAGGATAGTCCATTGGGCCAAAGTGAACCCGTTTTCAATGGAGTCCTGGGGAGAAAAGCTCCATAAACAATCAAGGTTACAATATGACATAGTTTATAAGCTTACGTGTGTTATAGAATAGAGCAGACCAAAGACTATTAACATTACTATATTTCATAGATTGAAAATATACAACTGGATTAGACAAGGACAAATATTACAAACAGTCTAGATTAGTGATAAACGAACAGGTAATACAGAATTTTAAAGGAATAATTACAAAATATATACAGGAATGTTAATACATGTTAGGAAACTTGCGGTAAGAGGTGTAGCCAAGAATTATATACATTTAGAAAGTAATTAACAAGAATATATGAGTTGGAAGAGAAGTTAAAAGGAAGAATGCTATTGAAAAGAAGAGAAGATGAAAATTTGCAGGGTAAGTTATGTAGGGTGGCAGCAGGAGCATTCCCGCTGGGATACTAGATATGAGTGAAGAGTTTTTTTGAAGATAGAGTAACTAGGGGTAGTACGAATGGATGGTGGTAGGGAGTTCCAGAGTCATGCTAGACTAAAGGATAGAAGGTGTTTGCCTGGGGGACGAGCTGGTTTGTATACTTCTAGAAAATTTTGCTTGTTAGACCTTAGCACTCTGTCAGGTAGGTGCATTTTAAATGCAGAGGAAAGGGAGGGACAGAGTGAGGGGTTGAAAAAAAGCTTGTGTGCTAGAGTGAGTTGGATATAGATAAGGTGACTGGGTAGTTCTAGCCATTTTAGATTGTGCAGAGAGGAACAGTGGTGAGTGGAGGACTTATGGCTAGTGGCGAACTTGGCGATTTTGTTGTAGCAACATGAGAGATGAGTTTTCAGAGAAGATTGCAGATTAGTTAGGAGTGGAGCTCCATAGAGATGGGAGGGGATGAGAAAAGATGCAGAGAGGGTGAGTTTAGTGGTGGGTGTAAGATAATGATTTTGTCGATAAAGCATACCTAGATTTTCATGGTTTTTTTTGATATTTAGATGTATGTGAGAGTTAAATTTAAGCTGATTGTCAATTTGGACACCAAGTAGCTTGGTCTATGATACCAGTTCCAGAGTTGTGTTGTTATGACTAGTAATACAAAATATGTTTTTGTTGAAAGGGGTGACTTTAGAGGGAGTAAATACCATTAATTTGGTTTTAGAAGCATTGAGTGCTAAGTGTTTTTTTTCATCCATTGTTCAGTGGTTGAAAAAGCATCTTGAGTTAGCTTTAGAAGTATGGGGACAGAAGTGGCTGAGCAAATAATGGTTGAGTCGTCTGCATATTGGATGATATTAGAGAAGGGGATAGAGTTGCGGAAGTCATTAATAAATATATTAAAGAGGAGGGTACCCAATATGGAACCTTTGGAACTCCAGTTGGGGTATTAAGGAATGAGGAGGTGGCCTTTTTCCATTTTACTGCTTGATATCTGTTGGATAAGTAGCTGGAGAACCAGTTCAGAGAGGAAAGAGATAGGTTAAGCTTAGAGAGTTTAGATAGAAGAAGGTTGTGGGAGATAGTGTCAAAGGCCTTAGAGAGATCCAGTAAAAGGGTAGAAACACTATGACCTCAGTCTCGGGCTTTGTTTACAGTTTCCAGGAAGGAGAGAAGGGCTGTCATAGTGCTGTGGCCTGGTCTGGAATCATGTTGTGTGGGGGTTAATAGGTGGTTATCAATGAGATATGGTAGGAGTTGTAATTGGATACACTTTTCAAGGAGTTTAGAGATGGGAGACAGGATAGCGATGGGACGGAAATTAGTGACATTGTTATTGTTGCCTCCTTTATGCAAGGGTATGATAAAGGCCTTTTTCCAAATTAGGGGTACTGTGCTTTCTTGGATAGAGTGGTTTATTAAAATACTAATGGGGTAGGCAATTGCTTTGGCAGCTATGCTCAGGAATTGCGAAGGAATATTATCAGGAGCATTTGAACCTGGCTTCAGTTTTAGAAGTAGTTTTTTTATGGTAGATATGGGTATGGGTTTTAAAGAGAAAAGTGGGGAGTGGGAGGAGGGGGTATTTGGGGGTGGGGGTGATGAGGAGGGAGGGAGAGTGGAATAAGAGGAGGAAGGTGCAGAGTTAGAAGATGAGACAGGGGGTGAACTAGTGGTTGATGGTAGAGGGTAAGTAGATGAGGGTGGGGTAAATGGGAGAGAGTAGTGGTGTTAGAGAAGGATGAGGTTAATTTGGAAATAGAATCAATAAAAAGGGAGCTAAATTGAGTAGCCAAGTCTATATCAGAAGCATTCGGGTCTGGGGTGGGGGTGTCTGGTTTACTGGGATTTAGGAGTGCGGAGATGCCTTTCCAGAATTTCTGAGGGTTTGTTTTATTATTGTTTTGGAGTAAGGAGAAGTAATTTTGTCGATCAGTGATGATGAGCTTTTTTACTTTATTTCTAAGTGCTTTGTATTCATTATGGATGAGGGGAGTCCTATTTTTCTGTTAGTATGTCCAGAGTTTGTCTCTGTGTCGCATTGTAGCAAGTGTATTTTTGGTAAGCCAAGGGGCAGTTTTGGTTTTTATTCTTTTTGTTCTTAGGGGAGAGTGGTGGTCTAGGAGGTTTAAGAAGGATGTGTTGAAGTGGGCAACTGCATTATCTAGAGGAAGTGTTTTTAGACTGTTCCAATTTATTGCTTTTAGAGAGTTAGAAAAAGCTGTTGGGTTAAAGTTTTTTTGGTTATGAGTAGTAATAAAGTTATGAGTATGATGAAGGGGTAAGGGGAGTCGGTGGGTAAGTGGTCACTAAGAGGATCGGGAAAAGTACTGCTGTCAGAATAATAATGGGGGTGAAAGACTAAGATCCAGTCTAGGGTACTGCCACTGGAGAGGTTTATTGAGGGGCGGGTAATAGAGTTGAAAAGCTGAGAGAAGTTGTAGAGGTTAATGTTAAGTGGGTTTGAGGGAGACTAAATGGAGGCCCAATTGATATTCATGTCTCCTAGGATTATTATTTAATTGCTGATGTTGGTGGAGAGCCAGGAGAGGATGTCTTCAAGTGCAGAAATATTATCTCCTGGGGGAATGTAGAGGGAGGCTATACATATATGCTTGTGTTTGTTGATTTGAAGTAATGTTAGTAGTAATTCAGCATTATTAAAGTGGGGAGTGGGTTTATTATAGGGAGTAACTGATAGTGAGGATGAGTATAGGAGAGCTACACCACCCCCTTTTTTATGAGATCTGTCTTTTCTAATGATAGAATAGTTGGGTGGGATTATTTCAGAGTCTTTTATAGGAGGTTTTAACCATGTTTCAGAGATGGATAGGATATCAGGTTTATTGTGTGTAAGCCAGGCATGCAGGTTTGGGATTTTGTTGACTATGCTTTGGGAGTTTAAAGAAGTAAGTAGTATGGACTTGTTAATAGTTGTTGAGGTAGGGAGACCAGGGTTAGGATGGATATCTCCAGATAATAGGGTGGTAATTAGATATAGGATAGAGTTAGAGAAGTAATTGGAAAGTTTAGAATATACATTGGGCTCAATTCTGATTCTGGAAGATTTACTAGGTACTATGGGAGTAGAATGTCTATGTGAAGTAAGAAGTTTGTATGGAAAAAGTAGATTTTTTTATGGGATATAGGTGTGGAGAAATTGGGGTGTGTGAGTGCAGGAGAGATGAGGTAAGATGGTTGATTATGTGGAAGGATTGTGAGTGGTAGATATTAATGGGCTGGGTGAGGTAGAGAAAAAAGGAAAACTGTAGAAGTAGTAGTAGTAGTAGAAAGGAGATGTGTAAAGGTTTTGAAAGCATAATGAGATGAGGTTGTTAAGAGTTGTTCATAGGTTCATAGGTTCATAGGTTCATAGGTTCATACTAGGCTATCTGCCCTGGGGCAATTATAAGCCTAGCCCGATTCTGTATGGCTTACGCCACCCCTTGATTTGAGTATACTGTGCCCTTTTTAAGGTTTAGTTTACTGTGCCTCTGTCTAATAGTGACACGGGAGTAATCCCTGGGACAAACCTATGATCCCCCATCCACCTATCGAGATTTTTCTTGAAGAGATTCAGTGAGGTGCTCTGCCTCACATGAACTGGAATTCTATTCCAGCGTGAAGGGAGCCTCTGGGTTATGAACCTGTCCCTCCAGCAAGTTCTATTTATTTCTGTGCTGAGGTTCAAGTCCCTCGAGCATGTGGCTCTAAGGGGTTTAGATTTACTGAGGTGGAGCATGTCCATTAATTCTGGATTTGACATAACTTTGTATGTCAGGCATAAATCGCCTCGAAGTAGGCGGTATGCAACTGAGTAGAGCTGGAGTTTTTTTAACCGAGCAGCATATGGCATCTGTTTGAGACCCTTGATCCTCTTGGTGAGATACTTTTGGGGTCTTTCTAATTGCTGCAGGTGTCGGGTAAGGTACATCCCAAAAGGGGCATTGTATTCTATGATGGGCCTGATGAGGGATGAATAAAGGGGCACGATTACCTCTCTTGATCTAGATGTGAAACCCTTCGTGATGAGGTGGGCTATGTAGAAGGTCTTTCTAACCACTTTGGCAATGTGGTTTTCAAAGGAGAGATTGCTATAAACTTGCGTCCCCAGGTCACTAATAACTTTCTCTGTACTTAATGGGTTTCCGCCTATGTGGTAATTTGTGGGCACATTGTTTTTGCCAAAGGGTATGACTATACATTTTTTGGCATTTAGCTTTAAACCATGGTGCTGGCACCAGTTATCTGTCTCTGTGAGACCTTTTTGAAGGATGTTTGTGTCAGCTGGTGAGTTGATTATGGCACCCAGTTTGCAGTCGTCTGCGAACTTGGTGAGCCATAGTCCTCCCACGTTTGCCTGTACCTCGGAAAAGTATATACCAAACAAGAGTGGTCCCAGGACAGAACCCTGTGGGATGCCACTTGTGACCGGTTTCGAGTCTGACATGGCTCCAGCAACTCTCACTCTGTGGGTTCTGTCTTTGAGCCAGTTTGTGACCCATCTTGTCACATAGGGGTTTATATTTAAGCTGGATAGCTTATCTATGATGCCCGAGTGAGGTATTGTGTCAAATGCCTTTGCAAGGTCCAGATAGGCTGTGTGGACTACCTTCCCTTCATCTATGGCTTTGGTGGCTGTTTTGAAGAAGTCAACCAGGTTCAAAAGGCAGGATCTGCCCTTGACAAAGCCAAACTGGTTAGGATCTAGTGTCTGTAGGTCCCCAATGTCTTTGTTTATGAGCTCCATGATGATCCTCTCCATAGCCTTGCAGACTAAGCTAGTCAGGCTTATGGGGCAATAGTTTCCAGGGTCCGTAGAGGCTCCACCTTTGTGGAGTGGGACCACTGTTGCTGTACGCCATTCTGTGGGCACATATCCTGTAGTGAGGCTGAGATTGTATAGCTGTTTTATTTGAGGGATTAGTTCCTCTTGGAGTTCATGTAGGACGCAACCTGGGACGCCATCTGGTCCCATGGAAGCAGTGTTTTTTGCTTTGGAGAGAGCAGCCTTCACCTGAGCATCAGAGATGTTTGGGAGGCAGCCCTCTGCTGGGATAGATACTTGCTCTTTTGGGGGGGAGGGGGTGAAGAAGTTTGCACTGAACCTGTCTGCCAGGATATTGGCGATGTCTGTGGGTTCAGTGTATTTTTTGTCATTTAGAATCAACTCAGAACAAGTCTGGGAGTTGCATCCCAGGTTTCTAACATAACTGAAAAAAGCCTTATGATTGTCTTTGGTGTCCTGTGCAATTTTTATCTCAAAGCTGGCCTTGTAGGATTTTATGAGGGATTGTAATTTTTTGCTAGTACTGATCAGAGATGCCTTCCCTATTAGGGATTTTGCTCTATCATGTAGTAGCTTCCTTCTTCTGTTGTACAGTTTATTTATGGCAGGGTTCCACCAGACTGGACGCCTGCCTTTGGATGATTGGGTCTTGGTTTTGTTTGGGATAGCATGATCCATGCATTCCTGGAGATGTCTGTACAATGCGTTTATATAGGATTCTGCAGTTTGGGCCGTAGCTTTCACTGGCTCTGGGGCCTTGAAGTATTCCACTTTGGTTTTGAGAAGTGAGAAGTTCACTTTTGAGAAGTTTTTCACTGTGGTTTTCTGGGCTGGGGGTGGGGTCGGGATGTGGACATCCAGTGAAATTAATTTATGGTCTGATCTTACCAATGAGGGATATACTTCTGGTGTGGAGCATAGAGTCCCCATGTTGGTAATGATCAGGTCTAGTATGTTGCCCCCTCTTGTGGGAGTGATGACTAGTTGTTCCATAGCATTTGAGTTTATAATTTCCAGGAACCTTTGGGCTAAGGTGCTGGGGCTTGAGTAGTACTCCCAGTCAATGTTTGGGTAGTTGAAGTCGCCCAATATAATGGTGTTCAGAGAGATCTTCATGTTCTCCAATGTTTTCAGGAAAGCCGAGTGGGATTCCTGACTTTGAGAGGGTGGTCTGTAGGATGCTATAAAATGAAAAGCAGTCTTGCCCACTGTTAGTTGCACATGGATGGTCTCCGATACTTCGTGCAATGCCACTAACCTGGAGTTGTGGATATCCTTGATAAATATGGAAACTCCCCCTCCTTTTGTGGTTCGGTCTGGGTTTTGGGGCCGAAAAGCATGATATGAGGTATAGCCTGGTAGTGCTGTGGTGCTCTCTGGAGCCTTGAAACCAGGTTTCTGTCACTGCACAGATATCGATGTTCTCCAAACTGAGGAGAGCTTCGAGTGCGTGCATCTTGAGGTTAAGACTTCTGGCATTTAGCAGCATTACCCTTAGTTTATTGTTCCTTGTGCTGTCTATGGGGGTGGGTTTGACTTTTGAGCCTTGCCTAAAAAAGGCACTATGGGGGTGGCAAGAGCCTTTGCCAATATCCAAAAGCCCAGTGGTGACAGGTGCAAGCCATCCCTGGCAAAGCAACTTGGCTTGTCGAGCATGTCATCCCAGGCTGACAGACACTGGATCCCCTTTGAATGACACCAAAATTTTAGCCAATTGTTAAAATCCATCATTTTGTCTTTGTACTGTGGCATCATTCTAGGTGAGGGTAAGATGCTGCTCAAGGTCAGGTTCATACCAGCCTGGGCTACATGATCAGAGAGCTCCTCTATGTATCTTTTCATGTAGTCCAGGGAGGTACGTCTCAGGTCATTCACACCAGCATGTACAATGACTGAGTCATATTTGTATTTGCTTTGGAGTGACCTGAGTGCTTGCGTTATGTGGTGGATCCTAGCACCCGACAGGCAGCTCACCATGACCTTCTCTTTATTCAGCCTGGTGAGCGGGACGTCAGTGTGTCTGACAATAGAGTCACCTATTACAAGAGTATCAGGTGTGTTATTCAGCCTTAAGGGCTGTGGCTGCTTGGTACACTGACTTTGTGGGTTATGTGTTGTGTGTGTTTTGTTTTGAGGTAGCGTTTGCTTGGATGTCTGCTTTGGAGGTCTCTGTTGCTTAGGTAGATTTTTATTTAGAGCCTCCGAGTATGTTTTTGTGTATTTATGTGTTTGGTTCGCTGATGTGGTGGGACTATGTGATACTGGAATTGTGTTGTGTGAGGTTACCTTCTCCTCCTGACTGGTTACACCAGTTTTGAGATGAGAGAGCTCAGCCTCCAGTTTGGCTAAATAGTTGCATCTCTCACATATATTTGAACCTGTTTGGAGGAGGAGAGGGTTGTCCGTGTACATGAGACAGTTGTAATATTGCCTCAAAATTCCCAGATTCACCAGCTGGACTGGAGAGGAAACCATTGACTGACCTTTGGACATGCTAGAGTAATATAGGGAAACTGAATTTAAGACGGAACAATAGAGGACAGGGTAATCGTAGAGAGTATAAGAGTAAGTAGTGCTTATGGTTTAATAGTGCTAACTTGTAAGATTACTTAATTGGACCAGTGAAGGGCCTTAAAATGAGAATATGGTGTTTAAATTGAGAGATAGAGCAGTTCTAAGGGAAAAAGTGAAGAGCAGACTTTGTGGAGCCAGGAATAGTTTAAACCCAATTAGGCGGCGCTGCCGCTGTTGCGCTTATGCACAAAATGCAAAACCGCAAAAGAGGGTTTTAAGAGAGGAAGATGGAGTTTTGGAATTGACCCAAAATGGCCAATAAAACTACAGTTTCAAGTCAGTAACCACTCCCACAGGGGCAGGCAGGCTGCTCAATGTTTTTCACTGCCACTGATCAACAGAGAGACTTCCCTTTAGCCCAAGCAAAAAATGGCCTCACAGAAACTTACAAACAGTTCAAGAACAGCAAGCCTGTAACTGAACTTTTTTAGATCTCAGAAAAGTGGGAAAAAAGCACGATTTTTTTTGTTTTTTTTTTGTTTTTTCAGAGATAGCAGAGGTTCACAAGTATCAACAAGTTATAACAGTGCAGTAAATGACCCAACACAAGAGTGCTAGGCCAAAGACAGATAAAATGCAAGTTTTGAGAAAAAAAACGATTTTAAAAATAAGTGCAAACAGGAAATTCAGTAAACAGCTCTAGGTTGTGCTCTAAATACAGTTACTAATGCAGTAATTAATGTTAAGTAATTACTAAACAATTTGAGAATACCAGAGTGATTGAATGTGTCGTGTAGCTGGTAGGGCTTTTATATTTGAGAAAGGAGTGGGAAGTTGAGTAATGTTTGATATGGTAGTGGTTTAGGGGTGTTTGTTAATAGAGTAATTGATACTAATTGGATAGGTGGGGTAAACTAGGTGGGGTAATTGAAGATTAAAGTGGGTGGGATAAGGGAATGGGTGTTTCCAGGGAATGGAGATTGATTGGATAATTGGAACAGTGGGTGTGGCTTGTGAGGAATAAAGGTAGAGGTGCTGGGGTGGGTGGAATTTGGGGGCAGGGTAGGGGAGTGGAGTGAGCCCGCAGGGCGAACGGAGTGGGTAGAGCCAAGGAACGCAAGGGAAGATTGAGAGCCTATCAGTGGAGTGTGGATAGCAGACAGGTAAGTACAGCGGACAGGGATATAGTCGGATAGAGTGGGCTATGGTGTTTTAAGAGAGGAAAGTAAAGTTAGTGCTTATAGTGCTTTAAAAGGGAAAAAGTAAAGTTAGAGATTAAACAGAAAAATATGAAAGTTAGTGAATTGGAATTAAATTAGTGGGGAGAGGGTGCCATCTAGTGGACAGATGCTGAAATGCATCTGTTGCTCCAACAAGACTATCTCTGGAGTAGATTGAATTGGGAGAGAAGGAGGTCAGTGTAGGGCAGGGTGCTGGGAGAGGGGGCAGTATGGATATACAAAAATTAAAGGAAGGGTTGGCTGCTGGCTTTCCTGTCAGTGAAGCGTTCTCAAACACATAGCAGGGCTTAAATAACTATAATAGTATAGGTTTAGCAGCAGATGCACATACTTCCTTGGTTCCTTCAAGGAGAGGCTTGGTTCAAGTCTGATAAAGGGGATGAGGCAGCAGAGTTTGTAAAATTTGCTTGAGAAATTGTTTGAGCTTGTATTAATTTTAGTTTAGGTCTAGGCATGCACCCAGGCGTATCCACAGAGGGTAATACAGGGCCTGAAAGCTGGAGACAGGAGAGAAAGTTGGGAGAGAAATAGTGCTTTAGTAACAGGGAGACACATTAGTTCAACAGCTGTAATATGAATCTATAGATATTGAGAGCAGTAGTGAGTAAAAAGTTTAACACTTTGGCTAACAGTTTGTTTCAGTTAAAAAATGCAACTAACAGTAGTTAAAGAAAATACATCTGTGAGCTTCTGTATTTATATATATCAAAGAGACACAAACAAGGAAGAGATAAAATGTACACAGTTAACAATGCAACTAAGTGTGAATAAAACAGTACAAATGTATAGTTCTGTATGTAAATCTAAAAATACACTAGCAAGGAAGGTAATTGCACACACTTAACTTAATACAGGTTCATGTCTATAGATCGACAACTTACTATATCGACATCCACTTCACCGGCATCTAAAATAATCGACACCGCAAATCACTGACTTTTAACAGGTAAGAGAATTAAATTTCGCTAATCATGCCTACCATGTTTTAGTAAGTATGACAGTGTTATGCATGTCTGGTAGGCATGATTAGCGAAATTTAATTCTCTTACCTGTTAAATGTCCGTGATTTGCGGTGTCGATTATTTTAGATGTCGGTGAAGTGGATGTCGATATAGTAAGTTGTCGATCCATAGACATGAACCCCTTAATACATAGGCATGGTAATATTGCAGTACAGTGTGTCTTGAAACAGCATAGGCCAGGTAATATTGCAAAGACAATGTCTCTTGGAACACTTACGCATGTGTGAGTTGGAGATTACAGAAAACACTTAACCAGAATACTCCACGGCATTCCCAGACTATATAACCAATAGAGAGACTAGAGAGCACGTAATAAACAGTAAATATTTAAAATCGCTCAAATCTTTAAAAATATGCACTACAACGTAAACTAGGTAGTGTAGCCTTTCTATGTGGCTCAAAGCGGCATCTAATTAAGTATTAAGAGAGGAAAGTGATTTGGTTGGAATGCACATGTGTAGGTTGGCGTTTACAGAGATACAGTTAGCCAGTACACTCCACAGCGTTCTCACAATATATTAAGCAACACACTCTTTGATCGCTAGATACTAGGCTTAAAACAACATACTTTAGCTTAATACACTTGAGTCTTAACAAATTATATTAGCAAAAGGGTGTTTCTGATTTCGCCCTTGTGTGAATAGGTTACAACAGTTAGCCAGTACACTCCACGGCGTTATCAAATATGTTATGCAGCACACTCCTCAAACACTAGATACTTGGCTTTTAAAAAACAATATGAGATTACGTAACAATACTAAAGGTAAAGATATTAAGCTTTAACACAATATGCAGTATCTTAGCACACCTAGAGTCTAGCAAATTATATAAGCAAAAGGACGTGCCTGAAATTCGCCCTTGTGTGGAAACAGTCCCGCCAGCATAAAGCAGTACAGATTCAATGTAACCGACACATTACTAGTGTGTCGGACAGCACTCAGTAAAAAAAAAAAGTCCTTGTTATTATTGCACTTTCCCTGTAAAGAACGTGATGCAATTAAACAGCTAAAACAGAGAATTAAACAAGGATTCTATTTACTGTACAGATGCTAAAGCCAGAGACGCACTGCAGCCAAGAGCGGGCGAAGTTTAGAAGTATAAAAGATGGCGCCCAAGGTATTGGGAGAATTTTATAAATTCTAGGAGGATATTGTGGAAAAGGAGGGAGGGACAAGGATATAAGTTAGCAGGTACAGACTAGAAGAACTGTGATTCTGTGGCAAAGGAGGGGGGTTGACATGCAAGCAGAATCTAATTAGGGGGTGGATCAGGAAGTGAGGAGAGAAACCAGAGAGGAGAGCTAGGAAGAGGCAGATAGAGAATTCACAGAACAGATAGGTATGGGGGGAAGAGAGAGAGAGAAAGATAGAGAGGAGCAAAGTAGCAAGGTATGAGGGTAGGAAAATATAGAGCCAAGGAAGGCAAGGGAAGATCGAGAACCTATCAGTGGAGTGTGGATAGTAGACAGGTAAGTACAGGGGACAGGCATATAGTCGGATAGAGTGGGCTATGGTGTTTTAAGAGAGGAAAATAAAGTTATAGCTTATAGTGGGAAAAAGTAAAGTTAGAGATTAAACAGAAAATATAAGAGAATTAGAGAATTGGAATTAAATTAGTGGGGAGAGGGTGCCATCTAGTGGACAGATGCTGAAATGCATCTGCGGCTCCACCAAGGCTATCTGTGGAGTAGATTGAATTGGGAGAGAAGGAGCTCAGTATAGGTCAGAGAGCTGGGAGTGGGGGAGGTATGGATATATACAAATTAAAGGAAGGGTTGGCTGCTGGCTTTCCTGGCAGGGAAGCATTCTCAAACACCTAGCAGGGCTTAAATAACTTTAATAGTATAGGTTTAGCAGCAGATGCACATACTTCCTTGGTTCCTTCAAGGAGAGGTTTGGTTCAAGTCCGATAAAGGGGATGAGGCAGCAGAGTTTGCAAAAATTGCTTGAGAAATTGGTTGAGTTTTTATTAATTTTAGTTTAGGTCTAGGCGTCCACCCAGGCGTATCCACAGAGGGTAATACAGGGCCTGAATGTTCCTTGGTTCCTTCAAGGAGAGGCTTGGTTCAAGTCCGATAAAGGGGATGAGGCAGCAGAGTTTGTAAAAACTGCTTGAGAAATTTATTGAGCTTGTATTAATTTTAGTTTAGGTCTAGGCGTCCACCCAGGCGTATCCACAGAGGGTAATACAGGGCCTGAAAGTTCCATGGTTCCTTCAAGGAAAGGCTTGGTTCAAGTCCGATAAAGGGGATGAGGCAGCAGAGTTTGCAAAAATTGCTTGAGAAATTGGTTGAGCTTTTATTAATTTTAGTTTAGGTCTAGGCGTCCACCCAGGCGTATCCACAGAGGGTAATACAGGGCCTGAATGTTCCTTGGTTCCTTCAAGGAGAGGCTTGGTTCAAGTCCGATAAAGGGGATGAGGCAGCAGAGTTTGTAAAAACTGCTTGAGAAATTGATTGAGCTTGTATTAATTTTAGTTTAGGTCTAGGCGTCCACCCAGGCGTATCCACAGAGGGTAATACAGGGCCTGAAAGTTCCTTGGTTCCTTCAAGGAAAGGCTTGGTTCAAGTCCGATAAAGGGGATGAGGCAGCAGAGTTTGTAAAAATTGGTTGAGCTTGTATTAATTTTAGTTTAGGTCTAAGTGTCCACCCAGGCATATCCACAGAGGGTAATACAGGGCCTGAAAGTGTACAGATGCTAAAGCCAGAGACGCACAGCAGCCGAGAGCGGGCGAAATTTAGAAGTTTAAATACATTGTAAAAACTGACATAGTGCTTTAACCATATAAAGCTGTAGTGTATTATGAGCAGGAATTTAAATCTTTGAAGTTTGCTTACTTATTAAATTGTTTAATATTTATTTAATGTACCTTTCCATTAAGTCCCCACCAGTCTGTATCACTGCATTTTGCTGGCAATTCAGTAACAAATACAAGTTTCAGTATGCCAAGTAAATCTGTACAAGTAAGAAACAAGTTTCTATTTAACTAAAATGTATCTAAGTAATAGATTTATGCATGCATAAAGGGACGTTTGAGGTTTATTAATAAAATTTCATAGTTAAACTACAAATGCAGCAATTTGTATCTACTCTTGTAAAGAAAATGTCACACAGTTTGAAGTATTCCTTTTATTGTGTGTACATAAATAAAGAAATAGTCAGTACAATATTACAGCTAATAAAATAAATGTAAAGAAGACTTTGTATCATCATAACATAAGCATGCACTGCTTTCCCATTTATTTCTAACTCTTGAGAATTAAAGACAGGGTGATATGTATAGAACAGTATAAGAAGTAGTTCCTGTTTCAGTAGCAGCTTAAAAATATTTCACCAGAATACATAGATTCACAGACCGTCTGGAAGTAAGATGGCTGCCGTCCTATAAGCAGTGTTAGACCATAGCTCAGCTACATTCAGTAAAACTTCAACCTTATTTTATGGGAGAGAAATAAATTCTATGAGCAATAACCTTTCCTTGGATCTGAGGAACTTACTTGAAGCTCAGTACTGACTCCTGAACTGGAATCTGAAGTAAACACTTGGTGGATTACTATTGATCATTACTTACCTTAAGGCTGTCTGGTGTCCATGTGGTCTGGGGTTCTCCGGCCTACACTTACCTAAAAACAAAAAGAAAAAAAAACCCAGCTATGTCACAGGAATCTGAATCTATGGAAGCTCAAAATTCAAAAGCAAAATACTCCTCAATATCATCTCTGGAGAAAGAAATAATACCTAAAAGGGCAAGGACTGCAAAGCAGCAGGAATCTACAAAACCACCTTCCAAACCGAAATCTGACCCTACCAGCATGGAAGACCTAAAACTGGCACTGCAGCCTATTCAAACAGCAATACAAAGCTTCTCCATGCAACTAAAAACCTTTGGAAACTCTATAGACAGAATACTCACAAGAACTGACAAAACTGAAGCAAAGGTTTTTGACAATGAGATCAAAATTGACCAGTTACAAAAAGAACAAAAAACTAATGCCAAAACTATCCTCGACATGCAGCAGAAACTCCTGGATCTTGAAGCAAGATCCAGACGCAACAATATTATTTTAAGAGGCATTCTGGAACACATAGATCAAACCACCTTACTTGAAACCATATTGAAAATATTTGCTTTATTCCTAGATAACGCATCCTTGTCTGAACAGATAATAATTGAATGTGCTCATAGAGCCCTAAGACCCACATATGATAAAACAAATCTGAGAATTGTATATGCGAAAATACTTAACTTTCAACATGTTAACAAACTCTTACTTGCAGCCTGAAACAAAAAATACATCCAATAGAATGGATTCAAAATTTATCTTTCATCGGATCTCCCTACATTGATAAAGATGGAAAGGCAAAAGCTCGCACCCTTTTGTGCTTACTTAATCAAAAAACAAATAAAATTTCAGATGAAATATCCAAACACCTTGATGTTTCATCATCAAGGGTCCAAATTATCAGTGGTAAACTGCAAGGAAGCCGCTTCGGTATTTCTCCAAGTGTTTAAAGAATGCCCGGAAGCTGTTCAGTAAAAGAACTAACTTACCTTAAATCTGGAGTGACGTCCTCTCGGTTTGAATACAGCATGCTGAATTTGCCTCACTTCTGTATCGTTTTTCTGAAATTCTGTACTGGAATCCTGCCTTGACCTTGGTTGTCTGTTCTGCGGACCCTCTAACCTTGTGGCGCCTGGTGGTCTACACACTAAAACTTTCATTTTCCGCCATGTTGTCCTACAGCCTATATACACTTGACCCCTGCTTTCCCATGAGTCCCAGGGGCTCTTAAAGCAGCAGGCTATGTCAGATCAAACATTGGTTATTACCGGTGTAAAATTTCCTTGATGCTTCATTTTTTCTCTGAAAATAAACCTCGCCTTTAGGCAATTTTGTTTTTTGCCTAATGAATCAGTTTTGCTCACCTGCGATCACAATACAGATCTTGTAGGTTGTATTTTGAGCAAATACAGCTGTAACTCCTTTTCCACAGCGTATTATGTAGATCAATCTGGTTGCTCACATGTGTCCCTTGTTTTCATGCATAATGCCTTAACGTATGTGTATATAGCCAGGCAGATCTATTGAGACACAAGATGCCTATTATAAATGTTATCATTTCAAATTAATACAAATCCCTGTTTGTATCTATCCATTTTTTAATGGATAGGGGTCCAGGTCTCTTGTGCTACTTATTGTTGCGCTCCAAATATAGAACTGATGGCATGAGCTTAATCTGTATTCTAGGACTGTAAGCTGTGGGAACTCTCTTCCTTCCTTTGAAAACAGGCGTTGGGTAATCTATAATTGTTATACATGATATGGAAATGGTGTTTGTACTCTCTTAGCAATGTAAACATGATGCTCTGTTGCTACATGTTGCTCGATGCCAGGTATGCTAGATAATTTAATTGTTTTGAAGTATGAGCGGCCACTGCTTAGGAGGGCAGGAGTAAAGTACAGCTCTCTCTGATTCTGTACAGTGGATATCTACCTTATATCCAAGAATTGTAGGCCAGGACTCCTGGATCAACTTTCTCTTTTACAGGAATGATTTCAATTAAAGTAGTCCTGAGAGGTTTTTATCTCTTGAATAGGGCATTGTACAATTTATATGGAGCTCTCTGTTTATCATTTTAATGTGTGTTTCTCTGTTACAATTATCTACACTACTTCTTTCGCAGAAATAATTCCATTACACTGATTCATAAGAATGTACCTGAATACTATCCCTATCTAAACTTGAGTATCATTATTATTAATTTTTTTTCTCTCTCCTCCCAGGGGTTTGAGGGCAGCTGTATAAGAAAAGGTTTATACTAATAGAGTAATATTAATCTAATTACAAACTTATAATATTAGATTTCACGGATGGATACAGCTAACCCATAGATACACAAATGAATATCCCTTAGTCTAACATTAAGTAGCTGAGTTATGAGTTTGATCTCTTAACATGTTTGGGATTGTTATGCATCTTAGTTGCTGTTGTTATAGTAGGATCACTATGGGATTTATTAGTCTCACCTTTTGGGTGAGACCACAGAGCCTCTCTAAGAGACTGTCCTATGTCACAGTAACTCTTAATATCTTAGCCCCTTCCGGGTCAATGGGGTGGTGGTTAGGCACGGGATTAAAGCAGAAAGGGTTTCTTATACTTGCCCAAACATCCTTGTTTAATTTGTTGATATTCTTATGTACTGGCACATTCTCCATATCTCACTTTTTTCTTTCTTTTCATATTTTTGTGCACAAATGCTGGATATAGTCTTGGAACATTAAAGGGTTACAAGCATCTAACAAAAAAAAACTTTTTATGCACTTGGGGCTTAAGTCTCCTTCTAACATCATCTTTGTCCAGGAAACGCACCTATTTAACCATCAATGGGATCATGACAGGGGGAGACCATGGATTAAAATGATTATAGCATCTGGAACTAAATCAAATAGCACAGGTGTCGCTATAATAATTAAAAATAAATTCTTACATGACATAATTAGTTCTGACACAGACAACGAAGTTAGGTGGTGCTACTTTACTACAACTTGCTCTTACCTAGATAAACCTATTTTAATTATTAATATATATTCCCCTTGCTCAGG
Source organism: Protopterus annectens (assembly GCF_019279795.1). Lineage (NCBI taxonomy): Eukaryota > Metazoa > Chordata > Ceratodontiformes > Protopteridae > Protopterus > Protopterus annectens. Next base: position 240,480,153 of record NC_056729.1, on the reverse strand, counting down.
GCAACAAAATTTTATTATGCAGATTTACAAATTAATCTCATTATTTCCTAACATTTATTACATTGTAGGGGTGACTGGAACTCTATCAAGGATCCAAATAATGACAGGATAAACACTAAGGCTAATTATAATAAATCTGCAGCCTTAACCATATCTGAACTGAAAGAAGACTATAACTTATTCGATCCTTATATCTTCCTTAACGGCACCCAAAAAATAACAAATTCACCTTCTTCTCTAACTGTGGTAAAAGCTGGTCCAGGCTGGACTTCTTTCTAATCTCCTCAATATTTAATAAATTTGATATTTCATTTGTCACTGATCCTAGAGGCCTCTCTGACCACTCCAGGATTTCCCTTTCTATTCACCGGCCTTCTTTAAGATCATTAAATAACAAAGCTATTTGGTGGCGTTTAAACCATAAGCTTCTAAAGAAGAAATAAATACTCTCCCAGGTGAAGTTTTATCTTGATCAATTTCTCCAGTCCTGTAAACCCCCCCTCCCCAGCCTCTTTAGACTGTTTCTGGGCAGCAACCAAGGCAATGGTTAGAGGTTTTCTTATTAACAAAGCTTCATACTACAAAAACTATACAATAAAAATGAAACAGATATAACTAATAAACTACTTAAGCTAGAAACCGAAATTCAACTACAATACTCACCGGAGTCTGAGAAGGAAATGATTCAACTACAAAAGGAACTTTTATCCTTACAAGCTGAGAACCTTACCTTTCATGAGATAAAATCCTTAGCAAGTTATTCGGAACTGGCTCAATTCCCCTCTAAATTTTTAGCTAGAGTGGTAAACCAAAATAGAACTTCTCCCTTTTTGTCAGAAATATCCTATCAGGGGAAAGGATATCAGAATACTCATGATATTATTAAATTATTCGAGTCCTTATATTCTCAACTTTACAGTCTTCCTGTAAGTCCTACCGATAAAGTAGAACTGCAAAGCTTCTTAAACAACATATCCTTTCCCAAGCTAACTAAGATCCAAAAAGACTCCCTTGAACGGGAAATTACACAACAAGAAATTATACTGGCAATTAATAAATTGAAACCTAATAAATCTGCTGGACCAGATGGATTCACGGCCGAATTTTATAAATCCTTCGCACCCAAAACTTCCAAAGCTCTGCTTCTCCTGTTTAATCATATTATCAGTGTTGGATATAAAGAAATTCACCTTAATGCATCCAGAACTATCCTTATCGTAAAACATAACATTGAATCGAAAAACCCCTGGGATTATAGACCCATTTCCATTCTTAACATGGATATGAAGATCTTGGCCACACTTCTAGCCAATAGACTCAATGCAGTCATTTCTAATATTGTCTCACCTGAACAATCTGGCTTCATTCTGCATAGACAAACAATAGATCACACTCTTACATTAGATGCTATGATTTCTCTCTCTTCTCTAGCCAAAAGCCCTCTATATTCTCTAGCTATTGATGCATCCAAAGCCTTCGACCGAATTAGTATAGAATTTCTATTTGATATTCTCCCATATTTCAAAATTCCAAACTTATTTATTAACAAGATTAAAACTCTGTACTCTAATGCATATACCATAATACAGATAAATAACCAAGTATCTAACAGAATTGAAATCCACAATGGTGCCAGGCAAGGATGCCCCCTCTCCCCACTATTATTCAACCTATACATCGAACCCTTATTCTTACTAATTAAGCAGAAAGCCTACTATCACACGCCTGTCCTTTTTAACACTACACTTCCCCTATCAGCATACGCAGATGATTTAAACATTTACTTTACGTTACCCAGCTCCGATCTTGAGAAAATTATGTCCTCCATCAATACCTTTTCTAAACTAGCAAACTACAAACTTAATAGAGATATATCACTAATTTTTCCCATAAATATATATTCCCCATTTCCAAACATATTCTCTATTACAGGTATAAACATTAAAAAACACCTTCACTACCTAGGAATCTCCTTTTCTCAGGAGCACTCAGCTTAATACCAGGACAATATGGCTAAATGTTGGGGGAGTGTTCAAAATGACTTAAACCGATGGGCCTAACTTAAACTTCCATTCCTAGCCAGAACTGCAATCATTAAAATGAATATACCCCCTAGACTTCTATATATTTTTAATGCGACAACCAGTATATTACACAACAAATTCTTTAAAACTATCCTCTCATTCATTTCAAAATGTATATGTTCTCCTAAATCTGCTAGGATTAGTTACACAAAACTTACTTTCCCTAAGGAACAAGGAGGCCTTGGGTTGCCAGATTTTAAAACATATTATGAAATAATTAATGGGAGTAGAATCATAAACATCGCTTCCTACAATAAGGATAGCACTACGTGGTCTCCAGCCTGGGTTTTACTTTATAACAACTATGTCAAACATCTAAACCTCAATCCCTCTGCTCTCCCGTTCTTAAACAAAGCAAACTTAGGTAAGTCTAAGTTGCATAAAGGTATTAAATTTAATATAAAATCTCTACAAAACCTTTTTAGTTCCTTAAACCTGACCCATGCCTTTAATACTCTACAACCATTACACCTTAACCCTAATCTAAAGATGAACGGACATATGTTAAACCTAGACCATTACCCCCTTCTCAGGAATACAACCATCTCTGACCTCTTCCCCTTCAAACAACAGACCATCTCAGATATGAGAATTAACATGAATTTACCAAAAAAATATACTATTATATTAAGACAGATCAGGGAGTTAGTTCATAGGTACCTAGACCACCCCATGGTAACTGATAAGGATATCTCAACTTGCAAGGCACTGTGGAAATTATTTCTCCTTAAAAACAAAATTATCTGAAATACCTACAAAGCTATCATGGCCTCCAGAGCACATAATGAGCCTATTTTCTCCAAGTATTGGCTAAAGCATGATCCTTCTATTACTCATAACCAGATCTCAAAGGCCATAAGAATTAGTGCTAAACACATACCCCTAAAAAAGTTTAAATATACCCAGCTCATGATAATGAACAATGCATACCTTACCCCCGACAGAATCAACAAAATATACCCTAATTATTCCCCACAATGTCAAATATGTCAAAATCAAACAGATGATCTCCTACACATATTTTGGAGCTGCAAATGCTCACATAAATTATGGTGTGCCCTGAGAGTCTTACTGAAAAAAATTACTTAGGAAAAATCAACTCTTTCATGGAAATTCACTCTACTGCACATTCCTCCAGCAGGCATTTCAGAAGTGAAGTATAGAGCTCGGATTTCACTATTTATGTTAGTTAAATATTATATCTCTCAGAATTGGAAAAATAGACACACATTATTATGGGAAGGGTTTAAGACTCTGGCTATTAAACATCTTAAAGCACATAGATACTTGTTTCACAACATTAACCAGAAACCATATCTTAAAGAATATTGGAGAATGTTATTTGAGCATATATTGAAATGACTTTATGACTAATGTAACTCCTCGTGCTGTTCAGTTTATCTTTTCCTTATTTTCTTTTTGGGCAGTGTATAAGTGTACATAGTTTTGTATATAGTTTGTTCATGCCTGTTTGTTTGTTGTTATTTGTTGTTAATGACTTAATAAAACAATAAAGAGAATTAAAAAAAAAAAAAAGAATACATAAGTTCATAGGTTCATAGGTAGGCACTAGGCTATTGGCCCAAGGGCGTAAGTAAGCCTAGCCAACAAAGTTCCCTGGCTTATGCCAACCCAAGAAAGTTAATTTCCTGTGCCCCTGTCGAGCAGAGCCACAGAAGTGATCCCCAGGATGTATTTCCTATTTCCCATCCACTCATTAAGATTTTTCTTGAAGAGTGTTAATGAGGAACTTTGCTTGGCATAGATGGGTAGCTTGTTCCATAGTATGGGAAGTGTCTGGGACAAGAATCTATCCCTCCAGCATGTCCTATTTATTGTGGTGCAAGGTTTAGGTCCCTAAAGTGTGTAGCTCAGAGGGAATGGGATTTCTATAGATCTAGCATGTCCAACAGCTCTGGGTTTCACATAGCTTTATATGTTAGGCAGAGATCACCACAGAGTAGGTGATATGCTACAGAGTAAAGCTGAAGTTTTTTGAGAAGGTCAGTGTAGGGCATCTGTTTGAGGCCAGTAATCCTCTTTGTGAGGTACTTCTGTGGCCTTTCCAGCTGCTGCAGATGTCTTGTGAGGTACATTCCAAAAGAAGTGTTGTACTCTATAATAGATCTAATGAGTGTTGAGTAGAGGGGAACAATGACCTCTTTTTTCCTGGATGAGAACCCTTTTGTGATAAGGTGTGCCATGTAGAAGGATTTCCTGACTACTGTGACAATGTGATTGTCAAAGGAGAGACTACTGTCCACCTGACTCCCAAGGTCTCTTATCACACATTCAGCATTAAGAAGACTGCCACCTATGTGGTAGTTCATGGGTACAGAGATTTTACCAAAGGGGATAACAATGCACTTTTTGGCATTGAGCTTGAGGATATGGCTCTGACACTAGGCATCTGTCTCAGTGAGGCCCTTCTGTAGGATGTCCACATCATTTGGGGACTTGACTATAGTTTCTAGTTTGCAGTCATCTGCGAACTTCATTAGCCAGAGGCCTTCTGTGTTAGCCTGTACTTCAGATAAGTAGACATCAAACAGGAGAGGTCCCAATACTGAACCCTGTGGTAGTCCACTTGTCACTGGTTTGAAGTCAGATTTGGAGTCTCTGACTTTTACAGTGTGGGCTCTGTCAGTGAGCCAGTTGGCAACCCATTCTATGACATAGGGATTTATACCTAGTTTAGTGAGCTTAGCTATAATTCCAGATTGGAGTATGGTGTTGAAAGTCTTGGTGAGGTCAAGATAGGCTGTGTGAACCACCTTACCCTCGTCTACAACTTTGGTGGCTGCCTCAAAGAAGTTGACCAGGTTCAGGAGGCATGATCTTCCCTTCACAAACCAGAACTGGGTGGAGTCCAGAGTTTGGAGGTTACAAATGTCTTTGTTTATGAATCCCATGATGATAAATTTCATGGCCTTGCAGACCAGGCTCATCAGGCTAATAGGGTGATAGTTCTCAGGATCAGTGATGGCTCCCCCTTTGTGGAGTGGGATAACTGTTGCTGTGCACTATTCAGTGGGCACAAAGCCTGACATGAGGCTATGATTGAACACGGTGCTTAGGTGGGGAGCCAGTTCATTCTGAAGTTCATGTAAAATGCAGCCTGGGATGTTGTCCAGTCCCATGAATGCTGTGTTTTTGGCTTTAGAGAGTGCAGCTTTTACCTGTATAGTTGTGATGACAGAGACTCTGCATTCTTACTGTATAGATATGGGCCCTTTAGGGGGTGAGAGGGGGGTAAAGTTAGCACTGAACCTATCTGCCAGGATGTTGACAATATCAGTTGGTTCTGTAATTTTTGTGCCATTGTGCTGCAACTCAGAGCAGATCTTGGTGTTGCCATTGAGATTCTTGACATAGCTATAGAATGCTTTGTGGTTGTCCTTAGAATGAGTGGTGATCTTGTTTTCGCAGCTAGCTTTGGAGGATCTTATAAGGGATCTCAGCTTCTTACTGAGGTTGACCAGGGAGTTCCTTCACTCATGGGATTTTACTCTCTTTTGCAACAGTTTCTTCCTTCTGTTGTAGAGTTCATTTTAGGCAGGGGACCACCAGACTGGCTTCTTTTTTTTGGAGGATAGCATCATGATTCTGTCTGGGATAGCATGATCCATGCACTCGTGTAAGTGCTTATAGAGTGCATTTCTGCAGGATTCAGCAGTTGTAACTGTATTGTCCATCTGCATGGGTGTCATGAAGTTCACCACTTCTGTCTTAAGAAGCATGAAGTTCGCTTTGGAGAAATTTTTTACCATGATTTCCTTAATGGGGGGAGGGGGTGGGATGTGGATATCTAGGGTGATTAGCTTATGGTTGGATCTGACCAACAAGGAGTTGACTTCAGCTGTGAAACACCGCTCACTCATGTTGGTAATGACTAGGTCTAGGATATTGTTTCCCCTAGTAGGGGTGTGGATAGGTTGATCCAGGGCATTAGAATTTATGAATTCCAGAAAGCACTGAGTGAAGGAGTTGATACATGAGTAGTTTTCCCAGTTAATGGTGGGGTAGTTGAAATCACCCAATAATATGTGTTTGTTTGAACCCTAATATTTTCCAGTATACCAAGAAAAGAGGAGTGGGAATCCTGGGGCATGGTGGGGGATCTGTAGTAAGCTACAATTTGGATTTCAGTTTTTCCCACAGTTATTTGCACTTGGATAACCTCGGATGCATTATGCTGAGCCACTATCCTGGAAGTGTGGATATCCTTAATGAATATGGAGACACCTCCACCTTTGGTGTTCCTGTCCAGGAAAGATGGCCGAAAAGTGTGGTATGAGTTATAGCCTGGTAATGCAAAGGTGCTCTCTGGAGCCTTGAACCAGGTCTCAGTCACTGCACAGATATCGATGTTCTCCATTTTAAGGAGTGCCTCGAGTTAGTGCATTTTGAGATTTAGACTTCTAACATTGATTAGCATTACCCTCAGTTTTTGCTTGACTGTTCCTGTTATGGTGGTGAATTTGTCATTTGAAACTTGCCTAAAAAAGGCACTATAGGGGTGGCAAGAGCCTTTGCCAAAATCCGGAATCGCAGGGGTGAGAGGTGCAGGCCATCTCTGGCAAAGCATTGTGGTCTGTTGACCATGTCTTCCCATGCAGACAGATACTGGATCCCCTTAGAATGACACCAGAAGCTTTGTCAATTAGCTGTCGTTCTAACTTATGTGTGCAGTCATAAGGGATATCTAGGCTGCAGCAGCTGCATGTAAGATTTCCTTTAGAAATGGTGCATTAAGCTTCAGTTCGTTAGCTCAATGGACAAACACCTCATTTAATGTATTTTTAGTTTTAAAAATGTGTACAAAAACGTTACTATGCATAATTTTTTAATTGTTGTGTGAAGTGATATTATGGCTGAATTCATGTTGTGTTGTATATTCATATAGATGTGCTTATGGTTAGCAGTACTGTTGCTTTAAAAAGCAAGTATACTTCTATGTTTTGGGTCTCTGCCTTATGAGTTTTGATTATAGACTTTCAGGAGAAGACATATGCAAGGAGAGAATGGTCGCAGAATGGGTTCAGCTTTCCTGATGTGGATGATGTGTTAAAATTGATGTAATCAGCTTGAGGACCAGGTGGGAAGGAAAATATGATTTTTCTCCCTTTTGATCAAGGTCATGTTCTTGTGGCTATAATGTATTATTCGTTATTATGTAATATATAAATTTACTTGTTTCTATGTCACCTCCGAATTACAGCAAAGCAAAACACAAACGGAGAAAGTTAACTGATCACTCCTGTATATGTTCTGCTTTAGTTCAAAGTTTCTAATACTTGTAATGAAACATCTAGTTTAACATGGCATATAACAATAAATTTTAAACTGTGTGATAGCCATATTAGTTCATTTTATTAAGAGCTTAATCAAACATTTACAAGTCAGTGAAATTACTTCTGTGGTACTTTTGATATCTAATAATATTCATTAATAAAGCAACAGTTACTAGTCATTTCTGCAACTAATCCAATTAAATTAAAGGTTATAGATCTGATCATTTAGTTTAAGACTGCATCTAATAAGGAACTTGAAACAGTTTTTTACAGCTCATTTAATCTAGCAAATCAAGAGCTTGTCAAGCATTTGTATGTCAGTGGATGGTCGTATAAGGACATTTCTATTTGTTGATGTTTTACATGTTGACTATATGGAAATCTTTAAATGTTGATTTATAAACATAACCAAATAAAGTAATTAATAAATGATTATATTAATAAATTTGTTCAATTTTAAATAATTCTAATAGTATTTAATGAATAATTGTAAAGGGGTACCTGTTTCAATTGGTTTGCAAACAAGGAGACTTTCTGTTGCTTCTGCGTCATTGTTCAAACATTTACAGTATATAAAATATGAATGTTTATTTCTCCTTCAATTTTTTCTTCTTTTGTTCAACAGTCTTCCAGTTGTGGGCTTCTGCATTTCTTTTGTGTGAACTGTTTGTCCAGTCCATTGATTCTTCTTGTGTTAAAATATTGTTGTTAGAAAGGTATTTTATTGCTGAATCCACTGTTTCAAAGATTTTTAGATTCTCAGTCTTGCTGGAAACGAAAGATGAGTTTTCAGATGCTTCTTTTTTAGAAGTTTTATTATTGGTAGGAATTCTTTTCTTTTGGAAATCACTTTTACAGAATAGTCATTATCAAATCTGATTAAGGCATCATTATATTTGACTGGTTGTTGTTGTGTTTTTCGGCTTTTCCAGGTTAGGGGTCGCCACAGCAGAACTCCGGTCCACTAATGATTGGCAGTAGATTTTTTCTTGACGAGTTACCAGCCCTGACACACAACCTTCAATGAAGGTACACCCATTCACGCATGTCTGCACACAGAAGACGCTCTAGCTGAGAATCGAACAGGACAACATCTTACTGTGAGGTGACAATGCTACCGCAGCACTCCCACCGCAGTTTTGCCAATTATGGATCTCGGCTTATTTTTGATTGAAGAAGTATTTCCAGCTGGTGTTAATGACCTATGTGCGCATTCTATGCCATATGAAAGGGCTTCAGGTAATTTTGCTATATTTAGTATCCAGGTGGTGAGAAAGTTTATTATGTTGTCTCCTTCTGCTTTTTCTGGTAAACCATATATCCGTATGTTGTTTCTTCTTGTTTGGTTTTCCATATCATCAAGTTTCTCTAATAAAAGAGTGTTTTGCTGTAATAAAAATTTGGTTTGTTGTTCTTCTGTTAGAAGTCTAGAGTCAATGTAATTTAGTGACTGTTCTATAAGTGAAATTTGTCCTTTCTGTTGCATAAACATTTCCTGAAGCTGTTCAAGTTGTTGGGATCATTTTTCTTTGAAAGTTATCTATTTTGTTATCCATTTTAACTATCTTGATTGTGAGACCTGTATATTTGAAATAAGTGAATGCAGATCCTTTTTGATGGTAGTGTCCTGAGCAGAGTTCTTAAGATGATTAATGATGTATAGCTGATTGTGATATTGTCTTTCCAGTAGTTAATTTGACAGGAATTATCCAAAGATGAACAATAAAACTTCTTCTGTAGAGTCTCCAGTGTATTAAAAATTAATTAGTAGTAGAAATTTCCTCAAATTGTTCCTTATTTCATAAAATTCCTGTCAGAAATTGTATTGAGGTAAGAGAGCTGAGAGAAAGTGCTGCTACCAGATTACCATTTTGGCCACGCCCCTCATAGCCTGCCTCTTTAAACTCATTAATGTCTTTGAAAAGATCAATGACATCAGGAAATAGTGGTTATGCAGTACATGCAGCATATCCAGACTTGGTCAAGGACTTTTGCATTATTCACTATGCAAGCATTATAAACAGACTGCTAAATCTGAACATAAATCCTTATGCTGTGTAATGGATAGCCAACTGGTTGCCTGACAAAATCCCTGTGGTTAGTGCTGCTGGTGCCAGTTATGAAAGTAAATAGGTTAGCAGTGGTATTCCACAATACTCAGAAGTGGGCCCATCTCTATTTGGTATCTATCTTTCTGAACTTCAGGCCTACACTCCTGGTTGATGCAGATTACCACAAATTGGATGTTGTTCTTTGATCGTCCACTAACAATTTTTGCACCAGCAAGGATAAGTCCACATTAAAAATGGTGCAGGGAGAATGGTCACAAAGTAAATGTGAAAAATGTACTGTTGTTCATTTTGTAAACAAGACATTTTCACATCATACCATATAGATGATACACTTCTACAATCAGACATGCTATAAGGGATTTAGACACTCTTGTTGATAATTCCTACTCTTTTAACAGTGTTAGTGGTACAACAGGTAACACACCCACCTTTGTACTGGAAGACCAGAAGGCTGTAGATTCGATTCCCACTACAGATTATTGTATTGCTGATACTGCAGTGCAGCATTAGAGGGGTTCTTCACTCCTGAGTGTATTAGGTCCCATCTACTTGAGTTGGTGGTAGATCTGGTTGGTGTAAAAGATCCCATGGCACCTATCAAAAAGACTAGGGTTTTTTATTGCTATACATCATTGATATATATATATATATATATATATATATATATATATATATATATATATATATGGGTCTACTGCTCTACATTGAAATTACACTTCTTCGAAATAGAGAAGTAGACCCTACACTTCAGCAAATGTCCACTTAAACGAAAGTGCACTTTTGCTGAAGTCTAGTTCCCCGGGCTACCCAAAAAAAAAACAAAAAAAAAACCCACTAAAACATGTTTTTGCAGGTGGGGAAGCCCCCCTGCACCCCCCATGTGGGGGCTGTGCCCCCCACATCCCCCTACTTAAATATACCAACTCCGAGATCGCACTACAGCAGGGAAAAGGGAATATTCCCATTCCGCGCTGTAGTGTGACTGCCAAAGTCAATGTTCGAAGTTTCACTACTTTGAACAAGTGGACTCGGTGAGGTGGGGTTCAAAAGAGTGAAACTTTGAACAGATTGATGGATCCCATATATATATATATATATATATATATATATATAGAGAGAGAGAGAGAAAGACGCACAGTAATTATTCACATATTTACATTATGCATGGAGCATGGAGCCATCTTTAAATTTCTAGTCTCCCACCAGGACACAAGTGCTCTTCAGCAATTACATTCTGCTTGCCGGTAAGCCATTAGACCTCAGGAATTTGTTTAAAGTGTTCAGATTTGTAAAGTAATACTTACTTTTTTCTCTTGTCTTGGTTGGCTATGCCCCACTCCGTTCGCCCTCGCTAACGCTCAGGCTCTCTCCGCTCCCCTGCCCTGCCCCCTATTCCCTCCCGCCCGCACTACCTCTACATTTATAGTAATCACAGCCACACCCACAGCTCACCCTCACATCACCTCCACCAATCACAGCTCCTCAAGTCATATCACATTATACCACACCAACTTGCTCCACAGAAAATACTCCCAATCACTCTCTTTCCCGCTAGGCATTTTTTACATCACCCACACTACTTCCCCATCCACATATAGTGCAACCCTATAATTCCTATTCAGACCCCCTCCATCTAGAAACAACTTAAACTTTATAATCATGACTATCACACAACTAAGTCTAGTCTGTCTTCTCATAATTCTTTACAACACCACAAGTTATCACTCTAGCAATATCCTTAAACTTAGTAGCACAATACTACATTATGCATTCTCGTATACAGACACCACACATTATAATAATATCTGCCCACAGTTATTCAAGAACTACATAACGGACCAATTTAGAACTAAACACATATGCTCTCATTCCTACTCCAAAAAAACAATACTTTCTCACACTTCTCATCAAACTCCAACATCTGTATAACTATTTTAACTCCAGGCTCACCATAAGTGGGGATATCCACCCCAACCCAGGCCCAAATCCATCCTGTCCAACACAACTGCTCCAACACAAATGTCAGAACATAACACCCCCACTTTCTTCATCCTTGGGCAAATCAACAGCAGCAGCAAAACCAACCATCTTTTAATGCTAAATATTAATATTAGAAGTATCAAAAATAAAATACCTGAACTCCAGGTCACAATATCACACTACACCCCAGACATAGTTGCTTTAACAGAAACCTGGCTAAATAAAAACATAGCTAACTCAGAAGTTCTCCCTACCGGCTACAATATCATTAGACAAGACTTCGTAAAGGGGGTGGAACTGCCTTACTGTACAAGTCCAACTTAACTGTCCATCAATTACCAAACTCCTATCCTTCCCCCAATAATTGGGACATACTTATCTCACAACTTCAACTTCACCCTAAAAAGGTCATCACCACAATTGTGATCTATATTCCACCTGGTAATACACCTGCTAGCCTTGAAGACTTCTTATCCTGGTGTTCTTCCACATACTCACAAGAAACGCTTATTCTGGGGGACTTCAACCTAGATTGGTTCACCTGTATATCAGAACCACCAAGTAATCTAATAAATCTCCATGGCTACCAGCAGCTAGTCCAAATTCCAACTAGATGTGATAAAAAATCTAAAAGGGAATCCATCCTTGACTGGGTCCTAACTAACAACCCCACATTGTACCCTCACACAGGCAGTCTACCAGACACCTTAAGTGACCACAACATAATATACTTTATACGTAGTAAAACAAGCATATGCAAAACCACTAACTATATATCCACTAGAAACACAAAAAATTCTCTCTTGAGTTCCTCAACACTTTACTCTGTAACTGAGACTGGACCCCGCTAAAAACCCTCCCACTTGACCAGGCTGTAGCATACTTCAACAAAACATTTCTACAACACCTAGACACTGTCACTCCATTGCGCAAAATCAAGGTTAGAACTTCTACAAACCCTTGGCTCAGTAAAGAAACCAAACAAATCCTCAAGTCCAGAGACACTGCCTGGCTTTACTATCAAAAAAACAAAGAAACACAAAGCCTAACTAAATACCAAGAACTGCGCGACCGTGCAAAAAATGCATTAGGCTGGACAAAAAATCCTACTACACAACATTACAAACTAAATAACAACACAACCCACAAAAAAATTGGAAAAATGTAAACCAGCTACTAAAATCCACCCAAAAGGCTACCCCCAAACCAACTACCCCTGACACTAAAGTTCCCATCGAAACACAATTCACCTCCCACTTTGTGAACTCAATTCTATCCTTAGTATCACAGGACAGTTCCTTCCTCACTATCCCCCCCAACACAAATAACACTAATACAAGCTTTACCCTCAAAACAGTTTCCAACACTTCAATCAAAAGCATGCTCTCCAAACTAAAAACCTCATCAACAGCAGCCGACCTACTCCCCAGCTATTTCTTGAAACTCACAGCAGATGCCATTGCTATCCCAGTCTCCACTCTCATAAACAGATCAATTGTTGAAAACTATGTGCCCGAACTCTGGAAACTATCCTATGTTACACCCATACATAAAGGCAGGACCTCCACTGAACTTAATAACTACAGACCAAGTGCTTTACTCTCCCCCTGGCCAAAATCCTAGAAAAATGCATCCATACCCAGATGCTAAACTGTCTCCTAGACAGCAACATTCTGTCACCTACTCAGCATGGTTTCAGACCTGCCCATAGTACCACTACAGCCCTCCTCTGCTTCACAGACACAGTAAATCATCTCAAAAATGAAGTCCTACAAGTGTCTACTCTTAGGCCTACAAGTGTCTACTCTTTTTTTGGATATGTCCAAAGCATTTGACACAGTCTTACACCAAATCCTGCTAAACAAACTAAACCAATATCATCTATCAAATTCAACTCTTACCTGGTTCCAAAGCTACTTAACTGACAGGTACCAAGCTGTGAAATGGGAAAATTCTCTCTCCTTAGCTGCCCATAACTATAGGAGTTGCACAGGGTTCTATCTTAGGACCACTACTATTCACAGTCTTCACAAATGACCTCCATACCTCCACACAGCATGCATCTATAATTCAGTATGCAGATGACACTACCTTAATCTGTGCTGCACAAAACATTCCCACCCTCCTGAAAACAACTCAACTAGCATTCTCTGATGTTGAAAACTACCTTACCAAAGACCAACTTATCCTCAATCCAAAGAAAACTCAGCTTAGGATTATAACCAGTTATAACAAAAGCACTAACAGTCAATTCTCTATCTACTCCACAAATGCTACTCCAATTGCTCCAGTGGCACAGGCTAAGCTATTAGGAATAACCATAGACTCCCACCTAAAATTTGATAGTCATCTCAACTTAACTATTAAAAAAGTACATGCCAAACAGGGCTCACTCTACCGTATCAAACCATTTCTTACCAACAACACAAGATCAACCATTGCTCGCTCCCATCTTCTATCCACCCTACTCTATGCATCTCCCATTCTGACTAATCTCAACAAAACTGAACTAAGCAAAATGGAAGCATGCTATAACAGAATTGCCCGCTTTGCTGCAAATCCTCATATAGAACTCATCACTGTACTGCTTTGAGACAGCTCCACTGGCTTGAGCAGCCCAACCTCCTAACCTACAATCAGCTCTGCCTCTGTCATTCTATCTATTACCTCCCCAATAAGTGTCCTGCCCTCATAAACCTAGTACAATATCACTCAGCCAAAAGGCCTCTTAGATCATTAAGCAAACTACTACTAGAAGTCACAGACAGCTACAATGGCTTTGGAGATGCACCATATAGTAGTTCAGTGGCTAAAAAATGGAACTCTGGCCCTACTATCATTCAAAACACATCATCCAAAGCCTCCTTTAAAGACCTCATCAGGCAACATCTCAAGCAAAGTTAGCAGTGCCATGATTGCTCCCCAGGCTAGTGAAAGCGGATAACATATACATACTAAATCTAGAGCACTTGATAATAGTTTTCAATCTTACTCACAAACACTGGCTAATCTACAGTGTATGTACTGTACCTGTGTACTTTGTATGTATTCTACCTATGTTACAAATTTCAGCTGTACACCACAAATCTATTAATTACCTTTATTTTTAAAATTAATATTTTTTTGTTTGTTCTCTCCACTGTACTGTTTATGTGCCGCATACCACTGTAAAAGCATGTCTCTTGTAATTTGTGTGTATACTGATCATGTCTAAATAACTAAATGTGTCTGTAATTTTTCTTTGTGGAGCTTTTCTCCCTGGGCCTCTGCTGAAAAAGACACCCCCGGTTAACAAATGTACTATAAAATTAAATAAATAAAATTTGCAATTATTTACACTTTTCACACTATCACATAAAGATATATTAATAAACTCTTCCCCCCACACTTTTTTCCACAACCAAAAATGTTTTTTTTTTCAAAATTTCTGCTAGAGTACATTTCCCATTGAACTTAATTTCATTCAGTCTTTCAGTCCATAATGTCCATGATACAAAAAATATTATTTTGCCCAGTTTTCTCTCATAATATTGATTTTTTCTCACCATAGTAATCCTACTCAATCATGTCCATGTTTATTTGATCAACCATTGTAATACCCTTTAACATTTTATTTTTACATAGCTCTTCCCATAGTTTATTCACCCTCACAGTCAAAAATGCATGTTTTGTAGTTTCATATTCACCACAACTAATACATATTCTGACTTGTATTCTTTTGCTTTAAAAGGTGAATTACTTATTGATAGTCTCCATAGAAAATCCTTACATTCATGCATACTCTTATACCATTTCTATCTCATTATTATTGCTTTCTTTTTTATGTCTAAATGTTCCCAAGGATCAAGCATATAATTTGTTCTCATAATATTTGTGTACCAGTCTTTTCTATTCTTTCCAGTTTTATTCATATTCAATTTCCACAATATAATTGTATTTCAATACTCCTTTGTCTCTTCATTCATCACAGATTTAAAACTTTTCTTTGTTTCCATTTTTCCAAGAAACTTTTATAATATATAACACTGTCTGTCAAATTCTTATTTATATTCAAATAAGCTTTTATAGCTCTATATAAATTCAAAGATGCTGGGTGTACTACTGGATTAGTAAAACCTAATCTTCCTTGCTCTTCCTTCATGTATAACTTCCCCTCTTAACTGGGGTCAATCCCGAACCTCATATAAAGGAAAATGTAATATACATTAATTCTTTCTCATATTTTGCTAGCAACATGTAGGTGTTAAGCTATGCATGCTTTTTTTTCCTAATAAGATAGCATTTAGTAAATAAACTTCCTTCCTATATGGTAATCTAAATGTTTTCCAAAATACACATATTGCTTTAATTTCTTGGAATGCCATTTCCCATTGTTTATTCTTACATTCATCTATTCCAAATATTATTCCTAATATTTCTATAAATTTTTCATTAAATTTTATGTTTCCTACATTTTTACATGCAAAACTTTTACTTTTTCTTCATTTATGCATCAGTTTTAATAAAATATTTAACTAATTTAACATATCATCTATTACTTCTTTTATAATCCATAATAAGTCTTGATTTCCTTTCCCCTTCTACCAGATATTGTTTGATCAAGTAACTTATCCATGTATTTGTTAACCTCTTAGCTGTTATTCTTATCAGATTTTATAATTGGTGTTATTTAAAATTATTGGTCTCCAATTCTTTATAACCTTTTTTCACCTTTTTTCCATATGAATATTATGAGTGCTGCACATATTTCTTCATCTATTATTCCAGCTCTAACAATTTATTCAGTACCTCTAAACATATTACTTTTTGCCATATTTCCATTTCATTATACATATGGTATTCAATACCATCTAACCCTGTTGCAGTATTTATTTTAATGTCTTTTAATACATCATTTAACTCTTTCAAAGTTATCTTTTGTTCCAAACTTTCATTATCTTCTTTAGCTAATTTATTAACTTCCTAGTTTTGATTTCTAATTGTTTCTTTCTTCATAAATGATTGTTTATATTCTTTAATAATTCCATATATCCCTTCTTGTGTTTCTTGTGTTGTTACTTTCTTTCCTTCTTTAGTCTTAAATTCTCTTATTATTTTCTTATTTTCTTTCATCACCTTTCTTATATAAGGTGTTACTTCTTTTGTTCCTTGTAAGTGATATTTTTGTTTATATAATAAATTCTTTATCTTTGCTTAATTCATTTCATATAATTCTTTCTCTTTTTTATAAAAAGTTCTTTCTCTATTTATCAATTCACTAACTATAACTTGGGTTAGTGCTTTATATTTTTCTTTTCTGCTCTTATTCTCAATAGATTTTAAGAAACACTTTTTATATCTTTCTTTAAAACATATCCACCAACTTGTCCAATTTTCATAGAACATTCTCATATGTATATGCTCTTTCCATAACTTCACCATTTCTTTTCTATCTTTTTGCTTTAATTCTTCTTCATTCATTCTTTTAATTCATTTTCCTATTTTGTATACTCTTACTTTTCACCTATTTTTATCCATATTGTTATATGATCTAAAAATCCTGTATGTTTTATTCATTTCTGTATTATATTTAGACTATCTGATATAAAAAAAAATCAATTTAATGTTTTATTTCACATCTTCTATAAATCCTGTGCATATTGTCCCATATATATAATTTAGCAGATTTCATTATTTCATTTATTGCTTTGACATCACTACTATTTCTCTTATCTATTATTAAGTTGCAATTAATACCTCCTGCTATTATTATATCCATGTTAAGACAGATATAATTCAAACATTTTTTAAAAAATGTCTCTCTTTCTTTCCTTATAACATATGCATTTTATAGACACTTGTATTCCACCTTACATCTAATATTATAATATGTTCTAATTCATTAATGGTAACACCTAATATCTTAACTTTTTGACAAAGTATACATATCCCAGAACACATATCTGTTCCCATATTCCAAATGATAGACCCATTCCATAGCTTTTCAGTTTGCTCCCTTTCTTCTTGTGTTAATAATCTAATATCCTCTAATACAATAAATGATTCTTTACCAACATATCTAATACAATAATATGAGTGTTTACCAGCATACACAATTCGAAGATTCTTATTCTTCTCTTAGGATTTTTCATACTATTAACATTTAAAGCTAAGATCGTTGTCCCTTAAACAGAAATTAATATGTTATGTTTCTCAACATTTACTTTTTTTGTTTTCTTATATAACAATACATTTAAGCTTTTTTCCCTTTCTTTCACTCTTTTCCCTATATAATTGTTCTTTCTCCTTACTGTTTACCAATTCACATATTCTTTTCTTGTATCCATAGACCAATCTTCTTTTCCTTTCTCTCCTTCTCTTATGTTTATTTCTATATTTTGTGTCTCATTCTGCCCTTCTTATTCTTTCCCTTTATTTTTAGTGTGCTCAACATTTTGTACAGCTTCTTTATTCATCCTATGCATAATATACATTTTCTTTACAGACTAACCATGCATGACCAGTGTTACCACATTTCTTGATTTTAAAAATAACATTTTTTTTTTCATCATGACCAGTTTTGCCCCATACAGAACATTTTATTTTGTCATGATCACTAAGGAAATGATCAGCTCTTCCACAGGAAAACAATAGGTTTTAGGTTTTCCCCTATATTTAAAAAAAATCTGTTACCATTTACATTAATAACACTGGGAATATGTATCACATTATCATTTTCTATCTTTAATATAACCCCACATTCCCATCTTCCAGTCCATAAACCTCTTTCATCATAATTTTTTTAGTGTCCCTAACCTCGTTACAAAAACACAGTAAATGTTCCTTTAATTCTTTGTATTCAACTTTAGTTCTGATTTGCACTGTAACTCTTTTTATCTCTCTGTAGAAGGAGTGTACCAAAAAACCAGACCATGGATTGTCATTCTTTTTTATTCATATTTTACTATGAAATTCCCATGGCCTACACAGCTGCGGCTATTATGTCACAAAATGTCTCTTTATTCATAAGAATAAATGCTCTTACCTCTTTTGCACTTAGACCCAAGGGTACAATAACTGACTCCCATACTTCATACCTGTCTGATTGTTCTTTCCTGCTGCTTACTTGTACTGTAAATTTTTTCTTTATCTCTTTCACATCCTCAATTTTTTGTTCTCTCTCCTACACAGTCTGTGCATACAATTTTTTTACTGCTATCTCTATCTTCCTGCTATATTTTGCAATTATATTGCCCTACAATGCTGCAACTTCACTTTCCAGCTTACTTTAAATCATCAGATCTTTTAAATAATCATCCTGCAACCCTCTGGATTAAAGGGTTTTAAAAATACATCCCTGCTGGCCGTCCCCTTCTTCCTTGATAAACCTCTACTGGAACATGTCTTCCAAATCTGCCACTACTCCAGCAACATTTTTCCTCTTCTTCACCTTCAGTACAAATGAGTTCTCTGCTTCCTGTGAATTCATTAACTGGCTTTCCCATAAAGGTGCAGTTGTCTTCATATTTGAAATATCCTTTTCCGTATCTCTGCTAACTTCATTACACCTGCCATACTACTCCCAGTTTCTCCGGGCCACCTACGTGCCTGGAATGGAAACAGAAAGTCACATGCACCACACATTTATCCACAACCAAAACATTATTTTCTCCAAAATCTTTGTCAAAGTCCATTTTTCTTTATATTTAATTTCATTTAGTCTCTTGTTCCATATAGTCCATGAAAAATAAAATATTATTCTGTCCATTTTCTTCACTTCTTCCTGTTTTCATGCACTATAATAACCAAATTCTATTATGTCCATATTTATTTGCTCATATTTTAAAAAAACATTTCACCCGGTTATGTTTACTTATTTCTTTCCACAAATTATTAACTCTTTCACATTTCAAAAACACATTCTCAGTAGTCTCAAACTCTCCACATTTATTACATATTTTTTTTTTTGTATGGCATATTTGCCTTAACCGGCAATTTTCTAATAGACAATCTCCTTAAAAAAATCATTACATTCTTTAAACTTTTTATAGTTATTATATCTTATTATAGCATTTTAATTATTAATTTCTAAATCTTTCCATGGATCAATGCAATAAAATACTTTCATAACACTTAAGTACCATTTGTTTCTATTTATCTTACATATATTCTTTATTTGAAGAAAGTACAGGCAGGGTGGAGTGGGTGGAGAAGAGTGTCAGGAATGATTTATGACAGACAAGCACCAGTAAGAGTAAAAGGGAAGGTCTACAAGAGAGTAGTGAGACCAGCTATGTTATATGGGTTGGAGACAGTGGCATTGACAAAAAGGCAGGAGTCAGAGCTGGATGTGGCAGAGTTAAAGATGTTAAGATTTGCACTGGGCGTGACGAGGGTAGACATGATTAGGACTAAGTATATTAGAAGGTCAGTCCAGGTTGGACAGTTTGAAGACAAAGCCAGAGAGGCGAGATTCCATTGGTTTTGACATGTGCTGAGGAGGGATGCTGGGTATATTGGGAAAAGCATGCTAAGGATGTAGCTGCCAGGTAAGAGGAAAAGAAGAAGGCCTAAGAAAGGTTTATGGATGTGGTTAGAGAAGAGATGCAGGTGGTTGGTGTGACAGAGCAAGATGCAGAGGACAGGAAGGAATGGAAACAGGTGATCCGCTGTTGTGACCCCTAACTGGGAAAAGCTGAAAGAAGAAGAAGAAGAAGAATTCTTTATTTTCCATAACACAATTTTGTTTTGATAGTCTTTCATTTCTTTATTCACAATGCGTTTACTTCTTTTTTAACTTCCATTCCTTCCCACAGTTCTTTGCATTTATATTATAGTATCATTTCTATCAAATTTATATTTTCCTTCATAATTCATTTTAATACCGTATATAAAACTAAAGATCCTGTTAGGTTTATTAAACCCAAGCCTTCTTGCTTTTCTTTCATATAAAGAATTTCTCTCTTGACTGGATTTACTGTAGAACCCCATATAAAAGAAAATATAATCATCTTTATTTCCTTTTCATACTTAATAGGAATCATATAGATGTTAGCAACAAAAGCAGTTTTTCCTATTACTATGGTGTTCAGCAAGTGTGTTTTTTCTATATGTAAATCTATATGAGTTCCAAAAATTAGTCATATCCTCTACTTCTTAGAGTACATTATCCCATTATTGTTGTCTGTATTCATTCCTTCCAAATATTATTCCCAATATATATATTTTTTTCACTAAATTCATTACCTCCTATCATACCTTCAAAACCAAATCCTTTACTTTTCTTTTTATTTGTACTTAACCTTTTTTTCAGTTTATACTTAATTTTTCATTTACTTTTTCCATGGATACTATATTTTAACAATTAATACAATATCATCTGCATAATTATATATTATTGTCAATTGTACTTCCTTCATCATTTTGTATCCACAGCTACTTTACATTTTATTAATTTCTTTCACTATTACATTCATAAGTAATGAGAAAATTACACTACTTGCTGGGCAGTCCTGCTTTATTCTACATTCTGTTTTTATTTCTTCCCATATCTATCCATTTAAATTTAATTTCACATAATTCCTTTCATAAACAGATTTTATTCATTTTAATATTTTGCCTGCAAAATTCACCATAATGATTTATATTGAATATTATCATAGGCTTTATTTATATCCCCTATCATAACCTTTGCTTTTACATTTTTATTTATATCATCAACTATTTTGCTTATTATCCATAATAACTATTGACTTCCTTTTCCTTTTCATCTGAATACATTTTGGTCATGTATTTTATCCAGTTTTGTAACGTTTTTGTTATTATTCTCATAAAAATTATATAATCTGTATTATTAAATGTTATTCTAATGAGGTAGAGCTTGCCACCCGGTGATGTAATTCTTGGCTGAAGATGATTGTCACTGTGGAAGTAACACCCCGATCTCATGTGCAAAAAAGGGTTGAGGATAGATGGATGGATGGCTGGATTATTCAATGTTATAGGTCTCTAGTTTTTATCTCATCTTTATTTCCTTTTCTAAATATCAATTTTATAACTCCTGTACATATTTCTTTCCCTTTAATTCCAGTTTCTAACCATTCATTCATAACTTCTATAAAAATGATTTTGTCACTTTTTCATTTCTTTATACATACCATATTAATTTCCATCCAATCCTGTTGCTGAATTTATGTTAATACTTTTAGAATTTCATTCAATTATTCCATAGTTAGTTTTTGTTCTAAATTCTCATTATTTTCATTATATAACTTTTACCTTTATAACTTTGTTCTGTTTTCTTCTCTTTTAACAAATACTTCCAATACATATTCTTTAATTATTTTGTATAGTCCTTCTTGCTGTCTTATTTGCATGCCTTCCTTATTTTTTAATTCTCTTATTTTTCCTTCCTTAATCATTTTACTCAAATATGGTGCCACCTCTTCTTTCTTTCCATGTAAATAATGTTTTTGTTAATATAACAATTTGTTAATTTTAATTTGATTTATTTTATATATTTCTCCTTCTTTTTCAAAAAAGGAAATTTTCTTCTCCACTATGTTTCTAAATGCTTCTTGGCTTAATATATTATATCTCTCTTTTTATTTTCTTCTTTTCTTCCTTATAAATTCTAAAAAAAAAATGTATATATTTTCTTTAAAATTAAACCAAATTGGACAAAGAGTCCAATTCCTATAAATTTTTCTCATATTCATATGATTTTTCCATAATTCCACAAGTGCTTTTTTCTCTTCTAAATCTTAATTCCTTTTCATTAATTCTCTTTTTTTCCTTTTCCTATTCTTATATATTCTTCATTTTCCTGTATTTAACCCATATAGCCACATGATCTGAAAATCCAGCATATTTAATTCCTTTTTTATAACTTTTAAACTATCAGATATTAAAAGATAATCAGTTTCTCTCCTAATTTCATTCTTTTTGTAGGTCCAGTGGTTATTCTCCTATACACTTAACTTTCTACTTCTCAAAATTTCTTTAACCATTTGAACATCATCATTGCTCTTATTTTTTCTTAAATTAAAATTTAAGTCACCCACCACCATAATATCCCTATTTACACAAACATATTCAAGAAGATTTTTAAGCATCCTTTCTCTCTCACTTTTTGTTACATATGCATATAAAGCTATAATTCTATAGACATATTTTCCATCTCAAGTCTATTACCATAATTTGTCCTAGTTCCACTATGGTTATGTCTAATATTGTAATGCTTTCTTGACATAATATACATATGTCTGAGTACATTTGTTTCCCCAGGTTCCAAACTACTGCACCATTCCAAAGTTTTTCAGTTTGTGTTCTTTTTTTCCTCTGTTAATAATCTGATATCGTCTAAAACAATAATATGTGTATCTACTGCAGCACACCATTGTAATATACCTATTCTCCTCTTAATAATTTGTATACTGTTCACATTTAAAGCTAATATTTTCAGCTTTTAAAAACAATTAGTATAATAAAATGTTTACCCCTTTCCTTTCTTATTTTCTCTAAACAGTATATGTTTTGAATTTTCTTTTCCTTTAACTCTTTTCACTATAAAATTCCTTTTATTTCTTATTGTGCATCAATCAGCTTCTTCCTCACTTGTTCCTCACTTGTTTCCTCTGTTACTTTATCCTTGTTACTTTCTTTAACTTCATGTATAAGCTCTTTATCAGTCACATCTTTTTGTACATTTTCTTGTATAACACACTTTTCTATTTCTTTCTCGTGTATATCTTCATTTTTATTTTCTTGCAAATTAATTCCACATTCTAGCCATGAATGACCAGTATTGTCACATTTTTTGGACTTTAAATCACATTTTTTGCATTACGCCCTGCTTTACCACATAAATAACATCCTTTTTTATCACATTCATTGATTAAAAGATAATTTTTTCTACAAAAATAAAAAAGTCTTTGGTTGACCACTGTATTTCACAAAAAACATATTACCATGAACATTAATAATACTACGTACATGCATAACATTATCATTTTCCATTTTCAGTATTACTCCACATTCCCATCCTCAGTCCATAGTCCCATTTCATCATATTTTTTTGTAGTGTCTATTACCTCTTTACAAATAGTTAAATGTTCTTTCAGTTCTTTTGCTTCAATTTCAGTTGTAAACTGGATCATTATTCTTTTTTTTTGTTTGTCTGTAAAAAGCTTGCACCACATATTCTGACAATGGATAAATATTTTTCTTTTGTTCATGTGCACCCAAAAGAATTCCCATGGCTTGCCCAGTCTGAAATATCAAGTCACAAAAAGTATCTTTATTAATTAAAATAAATGTTCTTACCTCTTTTGCTTTGACACCCAGAGGTGCTATGACAAAGTCCCAAAGCTCATACATGTCCAAACTTTCTTCTTTTTTACTGCTCACATGTACTGTATACTTCTTTTTTTCTTTTTTGTACACTTCAAGCACAGCTTGGGGATCTGTATCCTCCATAACCTGCAACTTTTTATACTCATATTCTGGGTCAAATTTCCTTAGAAACAAAGGAAATATTCATTTCTTACAAAAAAAATCTGATATTTTCCTTCTTACATTTTTTTCTGTAAATTTGCAGAAAAGTGCTGTTTTGAAGTAATGTTGAATGAGTATAGTTCAGAATTTTGTGTTTCCCAGAAGAAATATGAAGAAATGTGAAGTAAAGAATTAATATACAATTTAACCTATTTAAAAAGCTATAAGACCATCCAAAGGCAGTGCCATAGATATGCTATTTACCATTCAAAGCTTTATAGTATACATCTTTAATTTGCTTAAAAATGTGTATGTCACATTGGTAGAGTGTTTAATATAGAATAAAAAGTTTTATCAGAGGAAGGAGGAAATATTCTATGAATGAATATGAGAAATGAGGATTTAACCATGGCTGTAATAGTTTAATAATGAGGGGGGAGCCCAAGTAAAGGAATAAGTCCAATCTTGAATAAATCCTGTGACAGGCATGAGCCATTAAGTTGGCATTATGCACATTATACATTTCCATGTAAAAGAAAGAAAAATAGAAAAATGCTTACTTTTATTATATAATGTCATTTTTGTCAGAAATTCATGTTTCTGAACTATTTTTCCATCATCGCCTCCAGATGGGAATGGCAACTTAATGTACAGTGCATTCCATGGACCTGTATGAGCCAACACTTGCACAGTGAACTAGATTTAATGCAGTTCATTCTACTTTGTTTTTCTTTTTAGAACTCAGGATTTCACATTCAACATGCATCTCAGGGTTAAAGCAAGGATACTTGTAGACTCATGGTGCCCTAGCATGGAGTCTGGATGATTTTTTAAGAATTTTATGATATTGTAATTTGCTATTATTATTATTAGTAGTAGTAATGGTAGTAGTAGTAGTAGTATTATATCTGTTTTTGAGAACAGTAGAAATTTGAAGGTATGGGATTTGTAACCTTTGCTTATAAAATTAGGTGATGTGGGATTTCCAAAGGCCACATTGATTGTGCTGTCCAGCTTACAGACCTTTCAGTATTAATTATAGTTGTCATAAAAAACAGACTGACTTTGCAACCTTTTATTATCTAGTCAAGGACAACCAATAGTGATGACATAATCAAGTCATATGCAACATACCAACACATGCCATGAAACCATCACCTCAAGCCGGTTGGGGTACACCAACCTGTTCTGGCTGCCACCTCAAAGAAAACTGGGTACATATTCCTGGCTACCTCGGACCTGGTGACAAACCCATTTAACTTATACTTACAAGCCACATACCCCTTGATGTGACCACCATTCAAATTGGTGTCCAACTAGAGGAGAGTCGAGGCCACTGAAGAACAACATCAGGGAAATGGGAGGCCATAAGGCTGCTGCCAAACCAGCATGCCATGCTGCCCCCCCCACCCGCTAGAATCACCGACCTCACAAATAAATTCTGGGTTATGAAAGAAAACAAGTTAAAGTTTGAAAAATTTTTGAATAGCAACAACCATATCCAGATTAAACAAATCAAAACCCATGTTATTTAAATGAACACTGTCTAAATCATAGAAATTGGGCTCCATTCTGTCAATATCACTGTGCTCAATCACCTGAAAAGCAATTTGGCTAGCAGCTTGCTTCACTCTGTGGTTGATAAAACACCTCACTTTCTCAATAGCCTTCTACCACCCTTCCAGTACAATGTAGAGAAGGTTCTGGACCAAAAGAACTCTATCTTTGGATATAGCTGCCACAAGTGTTCCATATCAGAGAAGATATTGGCCAACAATATCTTCTTAGTTGCTTGACCCATATCATTTCCCCCAAGGTGAATTATCAAAATGCTGGCCAAGGCAAGGCTTCTTCCATTTTAATCTTATGCCATATTTCCCAAAATTGAAACCAACTGAGACCTGGGGAGCCAAAAGAATGAACTGTCTACCGGTTACTATCAAAATAACTTGCATGACCAGCAGGTCACGCCAAGGTTAGGATGGATGACATCTGAATGAATGAATGGCCTAATAGCCAAATCACATCCTTCCCTGCAACAGAAATAAAAAAAATATTGAATCTTGATGTGTGAGAAAAAGGCATCAGAGACACACCTTCTCATTTTGGCCTGCAGGGTATTCAATTCTTTGACCCATTCTCTTGTTTTACTAATATACCAGCTTGTAACTCTTCCAATTAAGTAATCCTTTACTGCATCCCACAGGAAATGTTAGTTACTACACCATTCATGCTTATTTATAGAAAATGTTTGATTTCTTTAACATACCAATTCTTGAATTTTTTATTTTAACAATGTACACTGGTAATCTCCTGTAATGTATTAGATTGTGAGTATTTAAAATAATATTAAAGATTATAGCATTATGGTCCAATAATGGACATGAAGCTATTGAAACTTATCTGATATGTGACAACATTTTGTTAGAGACATAAATCTTATCTATATTTGTCTGTGTTTCATATCCATATGAATAATGAGAAATTGAAGTGAGTTTATTTTACTTAGCTCATATGTATCCTTCAAATTTATGAGATTTACAAAATTCATTAAGTGTTTGGCTGAAGATGTGATTCTCAGCTGACTCTCTGTAGTGGAATCTTTGTCTGATAAAATACAATTAAAATCACCAGCCATTATGATGTCACCTTTCATGTAATACGCTATAGTGTCTAAGTCATTTTTTGCATATTTAGCTCCAACCCCTGGAATTCAATAAGAGTTCTCCAAAGTATATAATTTTCTGTTCCAAGCAATTATAAAAATGCTTGGAATACCATTTTTATCAACATAGGTATCTTTTACTTCAGGAATTACTGGTGAGTTCTTCCATAAAATGACAGTGCTTCTTCTTTTAGCTTGAAAGTCAGAACCTGCTAAAACCAAATAACACTTAATGAAAGTTAATTTACATCTTTATAAAGTAAATGTGTTTCCTTCAGAAACTGTACATATTCTATTTGAGCTTTATGTAATTGAAAGTATTTGAACAGACTCATCCTCTTTACTGGATTATTCACTCCATTAATATTAATAGAATCAGACATTTATATGAGAGAGAGAGAGAGAAAAAAACAAAGGTATAATGAAATTGCATTCATGTACAGAAATTATTATATACTTTATATATAGCAATATGAGATCATCAGCTATGGACAAAACTTTTGAACAAATAGAAAGATACCTAATGATATAACTCGAAAACATTCTACCATGGAATAATGTATTCCTAGTTTGTTGAAAAAGACAAAGTACCTCTCAAACTCTCCATTAGACTAACAAAGCTTAACTCCTGCTTCTGATTCTTATGAATGTGTCATATTTTTTAGTAAGCATCATCTTAAAAAAGCCCATCAGAGAGTTATTATGAATAAGAAAATTATTATTATAAGTTGACCAACCTGAATATCTCTACAAGCATCTTTCCCTGTACCTCCTATTTTATCCCTGGTCTGCTATAGGGAGGAAGTCAGCTGTTATTTTCATATTTATTAATTCATAAGGCAGATTTTTTTTAATTTTTTCTATTTTATTTACTACGTGTAAAGTTGTGCATAGGATCATAAGTTCATAAATTAGTACCAGGCTAACTGTCCTTGTGGGGCATTCTACTTCCAGCTATTTACCCTATGGGAGAATCAGACCCTGCATATTGTGTCTATAAGGTAAACCTTAACCACTATTCAAACCTCTCACCATTATAGACAAATTGATATTCTTTATCTATACACATATTTAGTTTTTCTGATCTCTTTCTATTTCTGTTTGTAATATATGTCTTATACTATAACTATATTCCTAGGTTTTCTATTTTAGCTATAATCCTAGTGTAGAATGTTATATAATAGAACATTTATATTTACCCTTATATGTTTGATACTCTGTAATCTAGTACTGCTGTTAGACTCAGTCACACTTTTTCTTTAAATGTTATGTCTAACAGTATCAGAAAAACATCTGAAAAAAAATCTTCCCTATTAAGACTTAAACATTCCATAATAAATTGGTCTGGTGTATTAAGTTTTGTTATCATTAAAAAGAGACAATAACAGATAAGCGCAATCCTAATTTTTTTATCAGAAGTGTCATTCTATAGAATAGCATGTAAACTCTCCTTTTGGTATATGGCAAGCATTCAGAGCTATTTAATATCTGACAGTGGTTTAGAATGCAATGCACTGTCTGTTGCTTATATGTTTCTATGCTTTCTGCATACTTATTCTGAGGTAATTGAGAAAGAGAGGGATTCTGGGTATAGGTAAAGCTTGAGAGTTTTTGGCTGGTGCAAGCTGTAGTAACGGCCGAGTCAGTTCTGATATCGGAACCAAACCCATCTGTCAAGGATAAATGAAGACAGACAACACAGATGGGATATTAAGGTAAGTACATAACTTCTTTTTTATAGCACTGTATAACTTTCCTTGGTGATATTGCATGTCAAGTATACTATAAGTAGTAAGCATTCAAAACTATGTAATAACTGACAGTGGTTTGGAATGCAATTCACTGTCTTTTGTCTATTGTCTAACTTATATTCATTGATATGTTAGCATATGATCCAAACCATTATGATTATTTACTTTTAGACAGGGAGAAGTAACCTGAATAGTTCTTAGAATTTTAGAGCTCCTGCAGCATCACAAAAGTGCTCGCGACTTTAATTTGTTTCAAGATGGTTTTCATGATATAGGCTTGAAAATGAACAATCCATCAGTTGCAATTCACACAAAAACATACACAAGTGAATCCAAGCTGCCTACACACCACACACCAACCACTCAAACATCTCCAAACCACCAAACAGAAATAACAAAAACATCTCAAAGTATCCCAAACACCAAAAAAACATTGTACTCAAAGAAATAACATTTAATGATTAAGTACACATTATTTGCATGAGATGTTTAATAAAAAGCAGACTGTCATTGTTTAATGGAGACATAACATGTAAACTTGCATTAAAAGAATGACAGTTGTGTGTGATCCAGGTTTAACTTGTAAAAGTATCAGTGTTACTCTAATTATTTGATATAATTGAAATAGTGACTTATATATATATATATATATATATATATATATATATATATATATATATATATATATATATATATATATAAATAATAATCTATACTTTTATACTTTGTTTATAATATAAGCATATCTTTTCTGGGTGCTTTTGCATGTTAAGTATACTATCAGTAGCACACTACTGGACTATTTTAAGAACCCAGAATGTAACTGAACATGCCTATTTAGTGTCATTTGTCGTGTATTGTTTTATATTTAATAGCATATTACTCAACTATGTCAAGATATCAGAAAGTGTGCCATCTAACATGTCATCATAATAATGATTAACTTTTAATAAGATGAATAGTTTAACTTTTTAAACTTTAAGGGCCGGATTCACAAAGGCTTGCACGGAGTCTTAGAGTAGAGTAAGACTCCATGCAGCCATCATGTCCGACAAGCGATCCAGGAACAGCCTGTAGGGACGTGTAAGAGAGCTCCTAAAACAGCTCTTACACGGACAGGGCTGGGATATGCAAATTACCTCAATTGCAGGAGAAAGGCATGCAAATGAGGTAGATTTGTGATTCAGGAAACCCGAACCTGTCCGAGTAAGAGCAGTGTTATTTGCAGAAATGTACTCAGTTGGCAACTGAGTACCGTTCTGCAAATAGCAAAACGGAGCCGTGACAGCTCCAAATAAAGGTTGCATCCAGTGCAGGAAGCATGCCAATGGTCAAATATATGGCCATGTGAAATGTTTCCTGATGCAATATGAAAATAATAATATTTTATGTTTTTTCACCGATTTCCAATGTTTAAGCATAGCACAGCGCCACACAAACGGGGTGCGCTCTAAAACCCAGAATACTAAAAATTAAAACCCACAAATGTGGATTTTATTGAAATTGTTAATGTACAATGCAAGAGAATGGCAGGCTGAAGACAACATGGCCATTGAGTAGAGGTTGCTAAGTGGGGAAGCTCAGTCTAAGACATGTAACCAAGCATTAGTAGGCAATCCTATGTAAATGAGCGTTGGGATAGTGAATCACAAGTTTACATAGCAAATGAGCACATTCAGTGGAGTGTAGGAGTAGGATATGGGGAGTAACAGAGTAGAAGATAGGTGACATCACGAGGGGGGTATGTATGAAAGAAGTGAAGCTCATTGGAGCAGAGTGGCATGTGTCAGCTGTCATTCACACATCATAGAAAGAGGTGTGTCAACAGGTAGGCTAGGGAAAGGCAAGAAATGGAAGGTGTATGCCGTGGATAACACCAAAGTTTCTTGCTGAGTGGGTATGCGTGCGTGTGCAAGCGCATAAACCCGAGTAAAACAGAGTGCGCATGTGTAAGCGTGAGTGCGCGCGTTTAAGCCGGAGTAAGCATGTATAAGGCTGTTTAAAGAGTTGTAAGCACGTTTGTGCTGGTGTGTGCGCGTTTTAACCTGAATAGGCAAGATTTAGTCCGTGTAAGCATGTGTGCGTGCGTGTTAGCTGCTGTGCGCATTTGCGCTTGTGTGTGCGGCGCTGCCCCCCTGAGGAAACAGAAAGGAAAAAGGAAGCACAACAAATAGTAGGAAGCTACCATGGAGTTCCAACAGAGCTAGCAGGTGAAAACAATCAGAATCAGGCAATTACACAGGCAGTACACTAGCCCAGCCCAGCCTAGCACTTAAAACTTTGAAAACAACAGTCCATTATGTTTCTCACAACAGACACTGCAGTAAGCTAATAGAAGTGAAAACTGAAAAAGCTTTACTGAGACAAAGAAATGTTAGGGGCTGTCATTGCTGTTATAAGGTGCCATATGTAACATGCAGAGGGTGATGACAATGGAAATGCTGCTGGACAACCCACAGTGAGGAGACAGAGAAGAGTGTACAGGCCCAGGGTAACCTACCAGGGGCTACATGAGCTGGAGATAGTGGAACGCTATAGAGTGGAAAGAGACCTCCTGCAGCAAATTGTTGAGCTGTGCAGGCCACGCCTCACACACAGAACCAAGAGAGGGGAACCCATCCCAGTGGAAACCAAGGTATGTGTTGGCCTAAGAATATTAGCAACAAGTACCTTCCAGAGACCAACTGGTGATATGATGGGGATATCACAGGCATCAGCATCCAGGGTACTACACCAGTTCCTGGATGCCATGTCAGCACATGTCAGTGATCATGTATATTTCCCCAATTCCCGTGAGGTATTGGCCAGCAATATGCATATCTTCCAGCAAATAGCGGAATACCCTGAGGTAGTGGGTGCAATAGACTGCACGCACATATGCATCAAAGCACCAGCCGGTGAGCGGGGTAGGGTCTACTTCAACCGCAAGGGCTTTGCCTCCATCAACTGCCAGGTCATGTGTGATGCCCAGGGAATAATACTGAATGTGTGCGCAGGCTGCCCTGGAAGCTACCATGATTCCCATATCTGGCATCTGACACAGCTGTACCAGACATTTGCCAATGGGGACATCCCACATGGTCACCTAGTGGGGGATGCTGGCTATGCACTGGAGCCGTGGCTGATGACACCCATCAGAAACGCACACACACCTGAACAGGAACGCCATAATGAGGCACACACTCAAACATGTAATGTAATAGAGCATGTGTTTGTGCTGCTCAAGTCACGGTTCCGGTGCCTGGACACATCTGGTGGAACCTTGCAGTACTCACCAACTACATGTACCCAAATTGTCATGGTATGTGCTATGCTACATAATATGATCCTGCGAAAACAGCTGCAGCAGGACCAGCATAGACCTGGGCCAAACAGCCCCCCACCATTGCCAAGGCCATCACAGGCAGAGCGTGACTTGGAGGAGGAGCAACCTGAGCCTGCCCCAGTAGGCAGAAGGAGGCATGCCCAGTATGCTTTGGCCTTGACAAAGAGGCAATGCATAGCACATACACTGGCTCAGTAGGAACTCTGTAAATGATACCTCTCTCTGACTCACACATATAGTAAAAGGGATGCCTAAGTTGACACTACCTGCTTTCAAACATGTACTGGGAGTGTAGTATGTGCATCCAACATAGGCAGCCCTGCAGCACCACCTAAGGCATGATTGCCATGTGTTAAGCAATATAAAGCAGTGCTAAACAGCAATTACCACCATGTAGTATATGCAAACAAAATCACACACACCAACTAGCACAACTGTGGTCAATGTTCAGTAATATTGGACAATGTCCAGCAATGTTGGTGAATATTGAGCAATGTCGGACAAGTCTGGTCTAAGTAGGACATAGCTGAACAAAAGCCAACATGCTCATATTTGCTTAACTGGCCCTTAAACAGTCTGGTCTGCTCAGTATGAAAATTTAAAGTAGTGATGGTCCTCAAACCCAGGATACTGTACACTATAGCCAAAGTACTGAACCACTAAACCATGACAATATGGCACTGGTGAGCCTGTATGGAATGTTGATAAGTCTATGCAAAGTATTTCATGGAAACCCTGCAGGCACAGCATAATCCTTGTCGAGTTATGACACAAAGGTGAGTCCTGCAGTGAAAACAGAACCTGACTTCCAACACCCACAGTATAAATGTTAATATCGGTCATGTTTGCACACATCAACAAATGTAGTGGACCTCAGATAGCAACTTACTGAAAGGTCACACTGGGCATGCTCACACACTTGAATAAATGAGAAAAATGGCAGGCAACAAAACATGGAATGGCAGAACTGGGCATGCTCACACACTTAAGCCATGTCTGAGTACAGCAGTGGGCCAAGCATATCTGGCAGTTGCATGTGTTAACCCAGGAACCTGTCACAATACAGCAATACACCCTGTGCACACAGTTATATGACAACAGACACATCTATAATATAGTGGAACCCTGTCATAATCAAATATGTTCTGCAGGGACCGAAGTTGTTCATAGAAACTGGTAATGCAAAGATAATAAAGACCTGCAAACAGTATCAGCAATAAACATTGTGCATCTTGAACATTAGCATAGGTTCAGAGGTCGATACTAGGCTATCTGCCCTAGGGCATGTACAAGCCTAGTAAGAGTGTGTTTGGCATTCGCAACCCTGTCAGATTACTACACTGTGTGTGTGAAAAGTAGGTCACACAAGATAGCCCATGTACGTTTAGGCTAGTGTGCCTCTGTCTAGCAGGGACACAGAAGATATCCCAGGGGTAAACATACAATCACCCATGCAGTCATCAAGATGTCTCCTGTAGGTGGTCAGTGGGTGGTTCTGCCTATGTGAAACTGGGATTACATTCTGGAGTGAGTGGAGCCTCTGGGATAAGAATCTGTCCCTCCACAATGTCCTATTAACATCTGTGCTGAGGTATACGTCCCTGGAGTGTGTAGCTCCAAGGGTGTCAGATATCCTGAAATGGAGCATGTCCAATAATTCTGGGTTGGGTATATCTGTAAACAACAGGCACACATCATATCTGAGTAGGTGGTAAGTGAATGAGTAGAGCTGGAGTTACTGCATCTGAACTGTGCAGGGCATCTGTGTGAGTCTCTGATCTGCTTGGTGAGGAACTTCCGTGGCCAGTACAGTTGCTGCAGGTGTTGGGTAAGGTATAACCCAAATGTGGCATTGTAACCAAGCATGGATATGATGAGTATAGGGGCACAATGACCTCACTCGATCTAGATGTGAAACCATATGGGATAAGGTGGCCCATGTAGAAGGTGTGTCCAACCACTTTGGCAATGTGAATGTCAAAGGCGATAGTACGAACAAGTCATGTCCCCAAACCCCTAACAACTCCTACCATATGTAATGGAGTACTACCTATGTGGTAATGTGTGGGCATGTTGTTATTCCCAAAGAGGATGACTATGCAACTAATGGCATTTAGCTGTAGGCCATGGCTCAGGCACCAGTCATCCATCTCTGTGAGACCCTGTTTGAGTATGCATGTGGCAGCTGGAGAGTTGATCATGGCACCCAGTTTGCAGTCAAGTGCAAACATGTTCAGCCATATTCCCCCTGTGGTAGCCTGTACGTCAGACAAATATATACTGAACAAGAGAGGTCCCAGGATGGAGCCATGTGGGATGCCACGTGTAACTGGTGTATAGTCAGACATGGCACCTGCAATTCTGACCATGTGGTGCTATCCCTGATCCAGGTATCAATCCATCATGTAAGATATGTGTCCATATCGACGCTGGTGAGCCTATGCATAATGGCCCAGTGGGTTATTGTGTTGAAGGGTTTAGCAAGGTTCAGGTAGGCTGTGTGGACAGCCGTCCCTATGTCGATGGACCTGTTAGCCATTTAAAGAATACAAACAGGTTCAAGAGGCAAGATCTGCCCACAACAATACTGAAATGTGTAGGACACAGTGTCTGTAGGTTCCCGATGTCTATGTGTATGAGTCCCATGACAATACGCTCCATAGCTTTGCAGAACAGGCTACTTAGGCTTATAGGGCAATATTGTCTGTGGTCCATTGTGGCACCAACTCTGTGGAGCAGGACCACTGTCGCTGTACGCCATTCCTTGGGTACATATCCTGTGGTAACTCCGATATTGAACAGTGATGTAATGTGAGGGTTGCATCTGTCATGATGCTCATGTAAGATGCAGGCTGGGACACCATCTGGTCACATTGATACTGTGATGTACGCTTTGGGGAGGGCAGCACTCACCTGTTACTGTGTGATGTCAGGGAGGTTATACTCTGTTGGGATGGATAGTTGCTCCTTAGGGGGGATGGGTGGGAGACATCTGCACTGAACCTGTTTGCCAGGATGTTGGCAATGCCAGTGGGTTCAGGGTAGGTTTAGTCAGTATGCAGTAACTCACAGCATATCAGTGAGTGTCCACCCAGGTTCTTGACATAACTGAAGAAAGCCGTGTGATAGTCCTACGTGTCTGTTGTAGTTGTCTGGTAGAAGCGGCCCTTAGAAAAGTTCATGAGTGATTGTAGCTGTCTGCTAGTACAGATCACAGATGCCTTCCCAGTCTGGGATTGTGCTCTATCATGTAGCAGCTTCCTCCTGACATTGTACAGCTTATTAATGGCTGGGGTCTACAAGACAGGTCCTCTGCCATTGCAGTAGTGAGTCCTGTTGCTATTTGGGATAGCACAATCCATGCAGTCCACTAGGTGTCCATAGAATGTGTATGTAAAGGATGCAGCAGTGTCAGCCATATTTGCCACTGTCTCAGGGTCTCTGAAGGATACCACCTTGCTTCGGTGAAGTGAGACGTTGGCTCATGAGAAGTTCACCAAGATTACCCAGGATGGGTGTGTGGAGGGTATATGTATGTCCAGTGAGATACATGTATGTTCTGACCTTACCAATGAGGGGTATATCGCTGTTGTGGAACATAGAGTCCCCATGTTGGTGATGATCAGGAACAATATGTATTCCCCCTTGTGGCTGTGCTGACTGGTTGTGCCATAGCATATGAGTCTACAAATTGTATCGACTGTTGGTTGAGGGTGCCGGGGCTTGAGTAGTATCCCCAGTCAATATTTGTGTATATGAAGTCACACAATATAATGGTGTTTGTGGAGCCCTTCATATTCTCCAGAGTTCTCATGAAAGCCGAGTGTGGTTCCTGAGTTTGGGAGTGTGTTCTGTAGCAGGCAACAAACTGAAAGGCAGTATTGCACAATGGTAGTTGTATATGTATGGTCTGTGATGCTTTGTGCAGTGCTACTAACCTGGAGGTGTGTGTATCTGTGAGGTATATGGATACTCCCCCTAGTTGTGTTGTCTGTTCCAAGTCTTGTTGTCAGACAGCATGGTATGAAACATAACCTGGTAGTGCTGGTGTGCATAAGCGAGCCTGAACCAGGCATCTGTCAGTGCAGAGATATCGGTATCCCCCATACTGAGGAGAGTCCTGAGTGGTCGCAATATGAGGTTAACACAACTGTTGTTGAGCAGCATTACCCTTAGTTTCATTTAACCTGTAATGTCTATGGAGGTGGGTTTGTCTTCTGAGCCCTGCTTAAAAAAGGCACTATGGTGGTAGCAAGAGCCTTAGCCAGCATTCCAAAGTCCAAGGGTGACAGGTGCAAGCTGTCCATAGTGAAGCTACGTGGCATGTTGAGCATGTCACCATAGGC
Source organism: Protopterus annectens (assembly GCF_019279795.1). Classification (NCBI taxonomy): domain Eukaryota; kingdom Metazoa; phylum Chordata; order Ceratodontiformes; family Protopteridae; genus Protopterus; species Protopterus annectens. Next base: position 240,444,162 of record NC_056729.1, on the reverse strand, counting down.
TGATAGACACTGTATCCCCTATGAATTAAAGAAATGTGTTAGGCAACTGTTAAATGTGATATGTGTGTCCGTATACTGTGACATCGTAATTTTTGGGTGTAAGATGCTAGACAAGGTCAGGGTCATACTGGCCTGGGCTACATGATCAGAGTGTTCCTCCATGTATCATGTCATGTGGTCCAGGGAGTAATGTCTGTGATTATACACACCAGCATGGACAATGATGGTGCCAGTCCTGTACTTGCTTTGGAGTGACCTGACTGCCTGTGTTATGCGGCAGATCCTGGCACCCAACAGACAGCCCAAAGTGACTATTCCCTTGTTAAGGCTGGTGAGTGGTATGTCAGTGTGTCTGACAATAAGTGTTGCCTATTACAAGTGTATTAGGTGTGTTGTTTAGCCCAAAGGGCGGTGACTGTGTGGCACACTGACATTGTGAACTATGTGATATGTGGGTATTGTAGTGGGGTAGCAGGTGTGTGTGTGTCTGCTTTGGAGGTCTCTGCTGCTTAGGTAGAGTACATTTACAGCATCCGAGTATGTCTATGTGTGATAATGTGGTTTGAGTGCTGTTGCTAGAGGATATGTGAGACTGATATGTGGTGTGTGTGGTTACCTTCACCACCTGATAGACTGTGCTAGTCATGGGTCAAGAGAGTTCAGAACCCTGTATGTCTATATAGGTGCATCTCACACATATATATGAGTTTGTCGGGAGTAGGAGAGGGTGTCTGTGTACATGAGGCAGATGTGACATTGTGTCAGTATCACAATATCCACCAGCTGGACTGAAGAGTACACACAAAACCGACCCCTGGACATGCCAAGATATTATCATGACATACTCTGTAGCCTGATCACAATGGATCCGTAGGGCATTAAGCATGTAAAAGAGTATAACAGGGATTAGTGCTCATGTTTGTTGGTGTTTTGTAAAGAGTACCTGAGAAGGAGCCCAGACTGAATCATGACACCTCCTTCAGCTATGTCATAAATAGCAATGTACACCCATATATGTCCTTAGTCAGGGCCAACTGTACCTGAGTGACAATGCCGACATCATGACAGACAGGCCCATATGTACATACCCATCTCCCACTGACACTAGTCCATATCATCATACCAGGAGATATCACATGTAGAATGGATGAGCAGCTACCCCCACTACCAAAAGCAAGGCAGCAAGTGGAATACATTGATTCCCAATACGTGTCATGCACAAACTACAGAACAAACAGATCATGCATCTGAACAGTCAGCTGAGCCTCACCCCCTACACAGGATGTGGAACCGTTGAATGTGTCACAGCTACATATGACACTCCCCACAAGTGTTGGTACACAACACACCATGAGAAGTCAAGTCCAGTACGCCTATGAAGTCTGATCTGCAAGGTCATGGAGTCTATCATAGTTGCAGTCATAAACAGAGCTATTGGAAGCTGACATACACACAACCCTACCAACTGTGGTATGTTCATGTGCGGATCATGGTTCCCAAACATGCTAGACTGTTTGCAAGGCAGCCACCCATTACATACATCAATGAACACATCTACACATGTGTCACATTGACTTTGAATAGCCCTTTATCAACATCCCAGACACATGTAGTATCCACAAAACCAACAAGCTGTGCATAAATATGTGTTAACATATGACGGAATGTCAATGTGTCCACAGATAGAGCACACAAGGTAAGAATTCTGAGGTCTTGTTCAAGCTGTTGACACCTGCTGACCCCCATGGACCATTCCTGGAATGGCATAAAACAAAGTGTACACACATCACCAAGTCCAGTCTGATGATGTCACTATCCTTTAAATACAGCAGGAGAAGGAAAACCAGCTAGTAAAGCAAGTAGCGCAACGTGTTAATGCATCTCTCTCTAGTATCATCACATAGGTAGGTAGGGGTTTGAATCCTCCAAACAGTCAGTGTTTGTGTGGGGGGGAGGGGTGTGTATGTGTTCAATTTCCTTTGAGAGGTGTCCCCTTTTTGGGGACTGGGAAAACTCACTAAAAGAGGTACATTCCTCTTTGGAAAGTCTGATGATGTCAACATCCTACAAATACAGCAGGAGAAGGGAACCCAGCCAGTAAAGCAAATAGCATGCCATGTTAATGCATCTCCCTGTAGTATCATAACATAGTTAGGTAGGGGTTTGAATCCTACAAACAGTGGGAGTGTGTGTGTATGTGTGCAATTGTCTTTGAAAGGAGTGCCCTTTTTGGAGACTGTGAAAACACACTAAAAGAGGTACATTCCTCTTTGGAAAGACTGATGATGTCACCATCCTACAAATACAGCTGGAGAAGCGAAACCAGCCAGTAAAGCAAATAGCATGCCGTGTTAATGTGTCTCTCTCTAGTATCATAACATAGTTAGGTAGGAGTTTGAATCCTGCAAACAGTGAGTGTGTGTGTGTCAATGCGGTGTGAGTTTTGCTTTTACTATGGTATGATTACAACAGTAAGTGCATCGCACACATCAGGTATCTGCGTGGCAAATATATATGTGTACATGTCCCCTCAATCAGTACGTAGGTGTGAAGCCTGCATACTACATGAATACATTTGTTTCCATTGACAGGTTGTGCCGCTGCTTCTCAGATTGTAGGTCACATATGTATGTATGTGACAAGGCTGTCCACTGTCGTGTTCTGTGGCCAAGGTCATCTGTGGCACACACACCCATGACAGTTACTTAAGAGTAGTGTGAGTGAGGGTATATGCCTGGGGTATATGTCAGATATGGTCATACACAACGAAGACTGCCAAGAATGGAAAGTCTTTATAGGTGTACGACTGCCTTGTGGATATGCATTCAGGCCTCTAATGTCTTATGTGATACACCTTGGGACTCCACAATACCTATGGATATGTGGATACCAAGGGACACATGACATAACATGAGGCTGTATGTACACATTGGTACCCAACATACATGTTGAGGGCTACCACCTGTATGGTACTGACGGGATAGTATGTATAGTACATGAGGATGACTATGCCATAGTCAGCTTACTGCTATACAGCATGTATCAGACAACAGGTATCTGTCTGTATGATACCCTTTTGTAGGATATGCGTCCCATCCAGAGAATGCATTGTAGACCAATCCATGCATTTCCAGATTTGGATGGACACATCCCTAGTGTGTCTGCATGTACCTAAGGGGGCTATATGCCAAACAGGTGTGGTCACAGGAATGGGTGGCGGTCATTACCACTGATTAGTGTTATAGTGTAGCACCGGAAGGATCCAATTGTTACTGGGTTCCCTACTACTGTGTGTCATTTGTCAGGACATCATCCAGTGATTGCTTATAGTCATGCTGTTGAGGTTGTGTATACTACCAGACTGCAAATCATTGACAGATATTAACGGTATCACCCACAGCATAGTGTCAACCCATGTCATACACACGTCTACCCATGTTAGTACATAACTGTAGTAGAATGCATACTGGCCATTGAAAGATACTATGAGATGTTAACAATGTGTATGACAGGGTATGCCACACGTCCCATGTGTCCACTATGCACGTACATCCAGACAGTGCACACCCACCATGTTCACAGATGTACACTTGCTAATCTGTACTGCACACATCACACACGTACTGTCCACTCGCTAACATATGCTGGCAACACATTACACTTCAGCCAAGTGGCACATGGGTGGACAATACATACTCAGACCTAACAGTGGTGTAAACAATGCTACATTGACAATCAGAGCTTTGATGCATAATGTCTGCTCAGATATACCTACACGGATGTCGTTACACTTCCTTGTTGAACACTTGCTATTATTGCTACACCGCTATAGTGTCACCCTGTGCATCAGCACCATGTTAGCCTGTTCCTCCGTCAATGATGCAGCTGACAGGAGGCGACACAGGTATCATCATATGCACAGGGCGTTTTGTTGTTTGCCAGAGCCTGACATTGACCCATCCAATCGACATGTGTGTGTGTGTGTGTGTGTGTGTGTGTGTGTGTGTGTGTGTGTGTGTGTGTGTGTGTGTGTGTGTGCGAGGGACAACAGTACAGTATTGGACAATGTTGATGTAATGTGTGTGTGTATGTGTGAGCCCTAGTTCTTTGGTTAATGTGTGTGTGACTGCATGCACACAGCTCCACCATGTGGCAGCCATATATGGTAGTTTCTGGGACAGCCATAGACTGTACCTGCTAGGCTGTACAGATCACTGTCTCCGGCCATGGACACAGTACTTGTGCCTGGCAGGGGTGCTATGGACAGTATCGGGTGCCAACCCTGACTGGGTACTGTCATCAGAGGCAGAGGTATGATGACTGGACCCATGTCCCTGCTGGGACTGGCCAGAGCCACGTGCACGTGGTCTACTGGGACGGTCAATGGACAGGCGAGCCCCAGCATTGCTGGGGCTGGTACTGCCACTACGGGAGCGGCTGTGAACTGTGGGCCGTCCGTGACCACTGCCAGCTGTTGCTGTTGCTGGCATGCATCCGCGTCGACATCACAACTGTCCCGCACAGTCCTGGCTCATGGAAGACATGTTGTGGAGGGCATCTCATGTCTCCCCCAAAGTCTATCAATGACCTTGGTGTAAGTCCGGATGGCACTGGCAAGGTCACAGATGCTGTCATTGATAGCAGTGTAATGTGCCCTCTGCGCCCTAAGTCCCTGCCTGGTGTCCTGTTCCATACGTGACTGAGCCTGCATTACAGCCCGGAACATAGTGGTCATCATAAGACCTGTGAGGGCACACCTGCCAGGGGCAATACAACCAGTGGTGCTCCCCCAAGAACCCCTGGACCTCCGCCTATGTGGTACCGTTCCGGGTCTACAGCTATGGCTGCTGTGAGGGGATGCAAGTGCCATGGGTACCACACTCTCCTGGTCAATGCCAACTGTATGATGTCCCTCGCCTATGGCCATTGGTGGTGAGGGATGTATTGACTGTATGAGTGTGCGCATAGATGGGATTGAACGCTGTGTACTGTCGATTGGCAGACCAATGACCGACCCTGTCAAATCTTCCTGTGCCAAAATACATGTGTCATCATCACCACTATTTGTGGCAGTGGCTTCAGGTTGCCCGCTGCTTTCTCCAACCCCTAACTCAGCACCATTGAGAGGAAGACAAGAAACACACTTTACGGTCTGCACATGCACACATGCACAAATGCACACATGCACACATGCACACATGAACACATGAACACATGCACACATACACACATGCACACATGAACACTGCTACACACCTCACTACAGCACATACACACACATACCAGCAATCCAACACATACTCTATATTGGGTGAAGATGGGTGTCAGTATCACAAGGTAGACAGTCACCACACATGTGTCAGCATGCAGAATATGTGTTGCACAAGACCATGCAGTGCAAGTGTAGATGCCCCTATTAAATGGTAGTATACATGGCTTTGATGCAACTGTGTAGTTGTTCAGTGATTGGCTACACCCTGGAACACAATGTGTACATGGACATGACATTGCTGTGCAAGTATTATCAGCTCTGCAATGCCATGTGCACCATCACTCACAAGTATACATGCCATGGCTGCATGTGTTATCTGTGTGACACATAGATGTCCATGTCTGAGTGCAGTGTCTGTGTCCATAGCAGATAATAGTGGGCACGGGAGTAGCACATGCATGCTGTGTACACACACGGGATGCGTGGTGCATGTTGACATGAAGGAATCCCAATGCTTGACATGGCCAGTGTACAGTGGTTATGGTGAGTGTGGGACATATTGCAGATATGTGGGTGCCAGATATGGCATGGCATGCTACATGACTGCAACATTAAACACCACACATACCCAATGTGTGTCAAGTGACCTATACACCCACTAGCATTCCAGGACATATATGTGACACTTTGTGTGGATGGTGACTGCTGTGCATATTGTGTATACTGGCATATGTAAGCACACAGACAACATGCTATGCATATTGTGTATAGGTGCATATGTTTGCACACACACAACACTGAGGTGCAAAGCAATGACTGCTATGAGTAATACTGTGGTCACTGTAACTGGATGGGGTGTAGTACCCTGTGCCATCATCAAAATGCATCTTGTGGTCACTCACAGCTACTAATGTGTGTAAGACCACCGCCTAGCATGCTGAACCTGAACTGCAGTGCCGTGGTTATGTTCACAATTACACAGCCACCTTGTACATGGGTGTGTGAGGTGCCGAATAGGGAGCATTGCCTAACATGACTGTGTTATGTGTTGCAGAGTGTTGCACAGCCCCATGATAGGCCTCTACCCCTGAGGTACATCATGTGTGTGTGCATGACATGTGGAATACTGAAGTGTAACCTTACAGCGGGTGTATGGTAATGCCAAATGTAGCATGTTTTCGTGTACTGTGTATGATAAACGTGTTCTGTTGTGTACAGCTGTAGCAACTATGCATATCCAATGTGCAGTACAGTGTTGCCACAATTGTGTCTGCTGCACTGTGCATTGCATGTGATTGAGGCAGCTACTGACTTTACTGAGATGATTGATGTCTCACAGCAAACATGCACAGCATGCATTATGCGTAGGTGTGTTATGTGTACATGGCCTACACCTCACCTATGACATGCACATTTCATTACCAATATTAAAGTGTTAACACACTCACCAGCATGTATTGTCTGCCCTGCTGTCACACCAGAGGGACCTAGAAGAATATGACACAGTTTGTCAATGGCCACAACTGTGGCATTGCTACTGTGAGTGTGCTAAACGACAGTGGAACAACAGTCAACAGTCACAGGTGTACGGATACTATTCCAAATATCAGTATTGCACACGTTAGGCAGCACAACTGCTAAACACACAGTACACATCTCACATATGCATATTCTAACAATACAGGTAACAGTAGTCTACAGCTAGGGCGTATTACCTGCATGCTCCATGTCATCCTGCTGGGTGGCTCCGGCCTCCATGATGACACATGTTTGATACTGTTGCTGCTGTAGGCCAGGAACCACCATGCTTAGGAGCAGCTCCTCCACTCTGGTGAGGGAAGGATGTATGGCCGCCCCACCACCTGTGGCAAGCTATTACCTATGGATATCAGACGCACGCCGCTGGACATGTCTAATTAAATCACTGCAGTGATGGTGTACCTGCTCATATGTCCAGTTATGCATGCCTATGTCATTTACCTGGCGAACAAGGTCTTGCCACAGTGCAGTACGGTCATGCTGGTGCTGGCTGTCCCTGGAAAAAAGCAGGTTATGGTGCTGCACCTGGCTGTTCAGAATTTCCTGCTCCTCTGCAGCTGAATATGATGGATTACATTGATGAGCCATAACCCTGGAAGACAATTAAATGATATGTGTGAGCATGTCATGTGGCACACTTAACATTATGAAGTACAGATATCACTTAACTGCCATATATAGCATCTATCTGTCTATCAGAGGATACACACATTCAGTAACACATATCAGTGCTCAGCCCAAAACTGGCTGACAGTGCCTGCAACACTCCATATAACACACCAGTATACACCAGTAGTCGGCACACTGTTTGGGATATAATGCACAACCTCGCCCCGGGGGTATATATCAAGCTAATGCATGAAGAAATATGTAATCCAATGCAATGAATGTCATGTACATTTACAGTATTACCAGTAAACCACCCTAGTCTTTGATGCCATACCCCTCCCTAACATATGTGCACGGTTGTTAATATAGCTGGCATACTGTTGTAACAGAGTATACATGTGGCTAGGTACACAAACATACCCTGTAACACACATGTCATTGTGGGCATGGTACAGGCATCATTAAACACACATCAGACATACATACAACACACAGATGTATGCCGACACAGATGAGCATTACCTGTGTACCTTATAGTACTGTGTGCCCCTACTTACAGATACCTATGCCTGTGGTATGTAATCTGTGCAGACTACAGGAAACACACAAGACAGTGTTACCAGGGACTGTGAACATGCACCATACTGTGCTGTTTAGGTCTACAGCTTCAGGTAGTACAACAGTTCATATGTGAGCTGGAGTCACCAGCAGTACCACTTACTGAGCATACATGTATTGCTTCAGCCTACATTGGGACACCACAGTCATACACAAGGAACTATGTCACAACATATGCCATCCTACTATGTCTGCATCCCAATAACTGACACATCTTTCTCCGGCCTCACACCTAGGATACAAACTACCATGACAGACACAATCTCACACTAAGCTATCACACCTTTACAAACCTTGCACACAGTCACTGTCACACTCATTCCACCTCACATAGCAGGTATTGCACTGAGTACATGTGTGTGTGCATTGTGTCATAGGTAGGTAATATGCTATTGGCCCTAGGGCCTAGAGCAGCCTAGCCATATGCTACCCTGGCCTTTGACACACATGTAATGTGATTTCACTTGCTCCTGTCAACTGGATACACAGAGGTGACTCCCAGGGCATATTACCTATCTCCAAAACAATCATCAGGGGTATGTATGACATCTGCTAATGAGGATCCTTGTTTGTTCATGCAGGGTGGTTTAGTCCAATGTATGGCATATTTGTGGATAGGAACTTGTACCTCCAGCATGTGCTGTTTAGTGAGGTGACAAGGATTAGGCCCCTAGGTCATGTAGCCCGGAGGGATTGTGAGGTGTTGTCATGATGACTGGCCAACTGCTATGGGTGTGACATACCTCTGTATGTCCAGCAGTGGCAACCTCTGGGTGGGCAGAATGCAACGCACTCTAGCTGTGGTTTGTGAGTCAGTCTGCATAGGGCATGTGTTTGAGGGCAGTATTACTCTTTGTTAGGTATGTCTGTGGCCTTTCCACTTGCTGTAGTTGTCATGTGAGGTACATACCACATGGGGCTTTGTGATGAGGAGAGGGGAACACCGACCTATATTTCCCTAGATGACACACCTTTTGTGATGACACGTACCACGTAGACAGATTACATTACTACTGTTGTCACTGTAATTATCAAAGGGGAGCCTACTGTCCACCTGTGTCCCGTGTACCCTTCTGACACCATCAGTGTTAGGCAGGCTACCACCTATGTGGCAGTTACTGCGTAAGGTGTTTTGGAATGGGGTATGGCACTGCGGTATCAACACTAGTGTTCAGTCCATACCTTGGACAACAGGCACGTGTTGCAGTACATATGACCCCATGTCTCCCTCACTCTCTCATATATATATATATATATATATATATATATATATATATATATATATATATATCCATATCCATAGATATCCATATCTATCCATATCTATCGATATCCATAGATATCCGTATCTATCGATATCCATAGATATCCATACATATCCATACATATCTATATCTACATATATCTATATATATATATCCATATATATATATCCATATCTATCTATATATATATATATATATATATATATATATATATATATATATATATATCCATATATATATCGATATATATCTATATATATATATATATATATATATATTTAAATATATCCATATATATCTATATATCTATACACACACACATATATATATATATATATATGTATATATACATGTATATAGACACATACATGTAAACATCCATTGCTGTACATATAGCTGCACATATAGGCACATATACTGCCCACCTTTCATGGTGGGGATGTCAATTATGCAACAGTTGTGAGACATATGGTTATGTAATACTGTTGCACAATGTTGTGCAGAATGCATTCTGCTGTCCTCAGGCCATATAGCTGTTGCAGGCCTCACTGCCTGTAGCTCAGTCCCACAGCGTTTAACACCACATGACATATACTGGCACTGCTTGCTTTCTGCAATGCCACACACTACAACCTACATACATATGTGCACATAGCAGCCTTCAACAACATACTTATGTCCAGCCTTCACTAACAGTTGCAGTATGTCCCTTGCCCTATGCAAATGTGCATGTACATATAGATACGGACTGCTGCCACATATGGATGATTCACAGTATGTAGAGTACCCTTCAGACACATCTTTCAGATGTCACCAAATACATATCTGTTACATACCTTACCTTTGTATTCCTCACCTCCGTCGGTTGTAGGTGTTGATTTTTATTTATTTTTTTGTTTGTTTTTGTTTTTTTTTTTTGGTTTTGTTTCCTCTGTGTGTTGCTGTTTGTTTTCAGTGTCTGTCTCCTTCTGCCTGTTTGTGTCTGTCTCTGTCTGTCCCTCTCACTCGTGCTCTCTCTCTCTCTCTCCCAGTTGTTGCAGTGATATTATTTCATGTGTGGACAGCAGATACAGGCTGCTTTTCTAGGTATCTGCACAAGTGCATGTGATGGCCTCTGCACCAATTGGTGCCCACCATTTAGTAATTGCATGCAGCCTGCTGTATGGTAATTGCAGTTCTCACTGTGATTTCAGGACCCTGCTATACAATGATAGGTTAGGTAGGTGTAGCCCTTACAGTTTTGCAAGGTGGGGACCATGCTTTTTTGCTGTGGACACTGTTGTCTCAGTCAGAAGGTTGGTATATGTCTCATATCTGAAGCTGGGTTGTAGCCAGTGAAATGCATGTTGTACTGAAACCTGACTGTTGCTTCTTCCAGTACACGCTTCTCAGTGTGTAGGTTTACTCACACCTCCTAATGCTAACACTGGATACATGGGAGTATGTACTTTCTTTTCGAATTAGAAAATTAACTGGCATACAGCAGTAGTTATTGCAATGCATTCCTATGGCTTTCCTATTTTCCCTTTACATTCACTCATTGTAATGCATGTTATATTTCATTCAGTACCAAGTTATTGTATATCTGCTGTGGTCTAGAGTACTTCATGCAGACTGGTGAATCCAAGGTCCTGGGTTCAAGACTGACAAGAATTTTTATTTTGCTGCTGAGCAGTACAAGGGCCTTGTCATACAGAGTGACTAAGGCACTTTTAAGCAGTTGTAAGCGGGTTTGCGTGGGTTTGCGCGATGCTTAGTGATGCTAAGCTAAGGTTAGCTTAGGTTATTTTATTTTAGCAATACTAAGCCAAGCTTGGCTTAGCTTATCATATCTTAGTAATGCTTAGCTAAGCGCACAAATGCGCACACTGGTGCTAACCCGCTTACTACTGTTTACAAGTGCTCACTCCCGCTAACCCCTGCGCTCATTTCTTTGACAGAAAAGTAAATGGGGAGATAGGAATGTGGTGATAAAGGGTGCACAAAGAGGGGAAGACAGTAGGGAAACCAACTCGGGATGTACAGGATGGGTGTGGAGAGGGTCCATAGCTGCTCATTTCTTTACCAGCAACAGCTGTGCATATGCAATACATTAGGAGGGATATTTGAAACCTTCCACCCCTGAGAGAGGGGTGAGGACAACTAAGTGTGTTGTACTAGCAATTATGAATATCAGGCACATGCACTGTTTGTGAACTGCTACACTGTCATTAGTACGTTACTCACTTCTGAACAGTTTGTGGTTTGTTTGTGTTGACATTAGCACAGTCTGCTCAGGACAACTGGACATATTTCACTACTGTGTATGCCTACCTACACCCTTGGTTGTGTCTGACTACATGGGTATATAGTACCTTTGGGTAGGGGTGCAGAAATGCAGAGTGCATTATTTATTATTGAGTGATGTTTATCTTAATGAACATGCAGAGTTGCTGTGTACCTGTAAGTCTATAAAGGCTAGTAGTCTGTCTGAGTAGCTCCCACCTGTGGACATATCCAGATGGTAGACAGATGTCAGCCTAGTATTCTTTGACTGTGCACCACAGCAGTCTTTTCAGCACCTGAACAATGGCATTGTCACAGGTGGTTGCTAGAAGTACATGGCTACATCCTTTCATATTTCTGTGTTGTACTTCTACATAAGGGCATGTTTGTGGGATTCATTCTACAGCTATTTGCAGAGTGTGCAACAGCAGACAAGCTGATATGCCTGTGTGTTTCTGACTCTTCCTGGCCTCAGATAATCTCACGTATATATTTGAATAGCCTCAGGGAAAGGTACATATAACTGGGATACACCTGTGATATATTTCAGACATTTTGCAGTTCAGACTTTTGGGGCTTCAGAGCATATGTATTACTACACCTTTTCTGATGTGCAAGCAGTGTCTACTCTCACTTATTGACATTTGTCATTAAGTGAGACTCCCCACTATTCTGCATACTGTTAGTATATTTCACAGGGAGTCAGAGGGGCACAGCTAACATTTGTTTACAAATCAGGGTCATCACTGTAGAGCAGTCACTGTTGGGAGGTCTGGTCTGTGACCTATGCAAATATGTCAGTGTTTATCCTGATCTGATACTGATGTGGGGTTTGTAAGGTGCTACTGTAACATTATTCCCTACTAGCATGGATGATTCTCTTTTCACAGTCATGTCATGCAATTCCACAACACCTGCTGGTTAAGGCCCACAGAACAAGATTTGTATTATGCCATTCCTATTTTCCCTTTACATTCACTCATGGTAATGCATGATATATTGCTTTCAGCACTAAGTTATTGTATATCTGCTGTGGTGTAGTGGTACTTCATGCAGACTGGTGAGTCCAAGGTCCCAGGTTAGAGACTGACAAGGGTATTTTATTTTGCTGCTGAGCAGTACAAGGGTCTTGTCATACAGAGTGACTAAGGCACTTTTAAGCAGTTGTAAGCGGGTTTGCATGGGTTTGTGCGATGCTTAGCAATGCTTAGCTAAGCGCACACAAGCTCACACTCGTGCACCCCCGCTAACTACTGCTTAAAAGTGCTTACTCCCGCTAACCCCCATGCTAATTTCTTTTAAAGAAAAGAAAATGGGGAGATAGTAAAGTGGTGAAAAGGGGGGCACAAAGAGGGAAAGACAGTAGGGAAACCAGCTTGGGATGTGAAGGATGGGTGTAGGGAAGGTCCATAGCTGCCCATTTCTTTACCAGCAACAGCTGTGCATATGTCTGAAATTTGGTGTGAAATTTGAAACCTTCCACCCCTGAGAGAGGGGTGAGGACAACAAAATATGTTGTACTGCCAATTAGAATTATTAGAATACATGTTCAGCGGACATGTGTGCAAATTGGGCAGCTATGTATGGGGCGTAATTTTTTTGTGGGAACAGCTTGCCCTTTTTTTTTTATTTTTTTTTTCAGGTGAGAGTGGAATGTGAGGTAGTGGAAGTAGGTATATTTAGGGAAGTAGGTTGGGGAGGTAAACAGACAAGACAAACAAGATGCATACAGGGATGGAGTTTGACACATGGGGTGGGTGAATACAATTGCTGGGAAGGAGTTTGGAAATCGTAAGCCCATGAGCCCACAGATGGTAACAGTGGAACTGAGATCCCCACCCATGGGCAGTCAGCACTGCACCTTCACAGCCCCGAGGTGGCTGTGCTGAGGGCTGTGTAGGACGGGCAGGCTCACCAGAGAGACGCGCCACTCTCACCTCAAGCTGACGTAGGGGATCAGCGACTGAATGCTGGATCTCCCTATGCACCACAGCCCGGACCCTAGCAAGGGTGAAAGGTGGCCCTTCTCTGTCCACGCTTGCACAGGGGGGAAGAGCCCCATCCCCTGCAGCGCTTCCACCCGAAGGTGGCACAGGACCAATGGAGGAGGGGAACCCGGGCTGGGCACCAGAGCCACTGGTGCCAGGTGCACTCGCCAACTGAGGAGGGACAGGTGAGTCCGCTGGGACCGGCCTTCCCATACGTTCTGTGATTAGGTGTGTTTAATTACAACATAAACAACAGCATTCCAGATTAGTTGTAACAGCATGCAGTAATATTCCCATTAACCCAACACACCAAGGTTTCAACAGTTGAAGAGCAAGCATAACACATGCATATATTGAATGACAGTGGATATTCCAACAGCATGCAGGGATGTTTGGGAGCAACAGGCCACCATGAACATGGTGGTTGAACAGGGCACATGCATCAACATCAATGCAAATATTTATAAAACAATAGGACATATGTCCCAACAAATATTTAAGGTTACACATACTCATTGAGGTGTGGAATTGCATGGTTTATGCACATACGGTAGGGTGTAGAAATAACCTCGGTTAACATCTTATAATGACCTTATAGTCTACACTACATTCCCAGTGACTGCAAGTGTATATCCCCTACCTGTATTATTACACTTGCCACCATACATTAGGTTGTGTCATGGTTTTGGCTAGTTCAATATATGCCTGACCTATATCTGACATACTAACTGTCCCAGATGCAGATGTTACTGCTACATATTTCTTGTTTGCATTTATATTTCTTTATCTACATATCTGGGATGTTTTCACATGACATTTTAACTTTGATTTGTACAGAACCCTGCATTTCTTGACACACTCTCACATTTCTGGTGAATAATTACATGCTACATGTGTGCCAGGTTTACTTATTCATGCCAGCCAGTAACTGACTATTGTGGACTGTATATATGTTTCACAGCTACTAGCACTTCCATCACCCACTTTATATGGGATTGCATAACTCTGGGTTGCCAGCACACTTTCAAACAGTACTGTTTGTATAATGCAAGGGTACAACAACATTTCAGACTCTGTGACACAGACACACTCTGGGTTTTAGACCTTTATTAATGACATTGCACACTTTTCCACAGGCTCACTCCTTTATTTGTTTTAATGGTGTTTATGGCAGACATGTTCAAGACATATTATACCTTTATTAATAGGTTAGAACAATCTTTTTTCAGGCTCACTCAGTTATGTTATATGACAGTGCCTGCAGAGATATTATTCCAGACATATGTTACCTTTCTTAATGGGTTACTACACTCTTTTTCTGCCTCTCTGAAGTTTTTATCTGACAGTACATGCAGAGGACTTATTCAGGAAATTCTATGGCTGTTTTATTGGACTACAACACTTTCTTACATGCTCTCTCCCATATTTTATATAACAATACATGCAGAATAATCACTAACCTGCCTGGTGGCACAGCCTTAGCAGCCTATCAGCATAGGCTTGCTGATTCGTAGCAGGGTCACCTGCAGCTGTAAAGTAAATGAAGGGAAATTGAGACATACCTATCCATTATACATACTCCATTATCAATTCTTACATACTGCATTCCATGGCTATATACTCAGTTGTGGGGAATTCTGCATCCCACGGGCCTCCTGTATCCACTGGATCAGGTGGTCCTGCTTTCGTCTCTTCAGGTCTGCATTGTGGGGATGGACCTGCTCACCAGTCCAAGGAACGTCTGTGGCACTGGTGAGGTCACGAGCTAACAGGTTCCAAGCCTCTGCCTTGTACTCCATCCCTTGGAACTGGCCCTGCAAGAGTCTTGACTCATGACAGTGGACAAGGAGCCAAACCATGTATTTGGACTCCTCGATGCCTCAACGTTGCACTCGGAAGCGTGAACCCTCTCCTGCACCTCCCATTCTGACTGCAAATGTGAGCTACAATCAGTTATGGTGAGTATTCCCGCCTATGGGGCTTAAATATGTCGCATTTCCCGCACTTTTTTGTGACTGGCCATTTTGTAAAATTCTCGGCTGACTGCAGACCTGCTTAGTAATGGTTAAACTACCATTCGTAAGTTTATGAATGTTAATAGTGGCTGCTTCCCCTATGTTGTCATGGCTTAGTGGTTCTGTACTTTGATTATGATGCACAGAGTCCTGGGTTCGAACCTTGTCATTCTTTTATTTTAATACTGTCTAGACAGGCTAGGGGGTGTGGCTGCATTTAAGCAACTTAGCTCTATGTTGCTCCACGGTGCCCTGGTTGGTGTGGCGCACATGTCCGCGCAAACACATTGTGCTGGGTAAAGCGCTTTTAAACTTTGGGCAACTCTATTGTGCTGGGTAAAGCACTATTAAACTATGGGCAACTCTGTTTAGATGGGTAAAGTACTATTAAACTATGGGCAACTCTGCTTAGCTGGGTAAAGTGCTATTAGACTATGGGTACCTCTGCTTAGCTGGGTAAAGTGCTATTAAACTATGGGCACCTGTGTTTAGCTGTGTAAAGCGTTGCTTAACAGCAGGCTATTATATATCTGGGTCCTTCACTGATACATTGGCCATGTCACTGCTTTTAATAAAATTTTAATCATATATGTCTGGTATTATTTCAAATACTGATTTAAAACATAAATAAGAAGGGAAGTGGAGGGACTCGAACGGTGTATGCCTTCTCTTTGTGCATACGCTCTACCATTACACTATTGCAATTTGGTGTGATTTGCATAAACATTCTTTCTTAAGCTCTTCCATGTCAGAATTGCTAACTCTAGCTAAGCAATGGGCACACCCGCGCACACACGTGCAAATACGGGCAGCTATATCATGGATTTAAAAAAATATATATAATTATTTACTTTATATAAGTGTGATGGAGATTTACAGTGTCAGGGAGTGTGGTGTTGGGTGCAAGTACATTTGAGCGAACTCGCTCTTGTGTGTTGACATTATGCTTTTTAAAACCTTGCAGGGGCGTGCACATTTAGACTGCTCAGCAGTCGGACACGCCCCCCTGCTTTCCTACTCAGTCCATGTAAGAGTTACGGTTGAGTCAGCGTGCCCTCATGAATATGCATGGCACGCTGACGTCAAACCGTTCAACTGCAGCCTCCGAGTAAGACTTATTAAGTCTTACATGGAGGATTGGTGAATCTGGGAGTAAGTGAAAATAAGTGTCTTTAATTTCATATATAGAATAAAACTCTAACATTTTAAAAAGGGAACTAGTAAACATTTGAAATAGGGAAGAAAGAAATACATGATATACCTAGTAAAAAAGTAATACTCAGTACCTGTTCATAAGTATTCAAGCACTTATTTAAATTAAATGGAATTCATAACCATGAAATACACTGATTTTCATTTGTCCTTCAGTTTTTTACTGTTTTTTTTTTCTTTTTATTAACCAACCATCTCTTGTTACATTTCTCTTCAAAGAAGTTTAAAGATTCCAGTCAATTTCTTCAGTTTTTTTTCTAGGATGTTAATTTTCTGTTTAAACTCCATTGTATCTTTCAAGGTGTTGAAAATTTTCTTTCCATCTGGAAGGTGAACCCTTATTTTTACTTGAAGTTAGAATGTGATCTTTGTGCCCTTTTGATGCCAAAGGAAAAAGCTTAACGCAAGTTCAGAGTTTTAGGCAGCCAGGTATTAAGCAATTGATTCATGCTGTCTCCATCTTTTTTTTTCAGGAATCCCATAAATCTTGATGTTATTCCTTCTAGATGTGTTCTCTAAATTTTCTATTTTATTGGGTCTATATCATATATTTGAAATTCCAAAATGTCGAACACCATATGTTCGAACTTGGAATTTCGAATATTGAAAACATTGAATGCTCAGAATAACGATTTTTTTCCCAGGGAAAAACATTTGCTGTTCCGAGAAACATACACACACCACAATCACACCAAAATAAATTAACCAGACACATACAGTTAACAAAACCCAACCCCACACTAATCCACACATACATTACTAACTATCCACTTACCTTAACCCGCACCCTAACCCTAAGGTCCGTAACTATCACACCACAGTGGAGGAAATAGCAAAGCCATGGAATGGCCCACCAAAACCTTGCCATAGGTAAGATTTCAATGTTCTAGGGCTTCGTTATTTTCATCCTTCGATGTTGTGGGTTTGATGTTTTAATGTTCGGCATTTTACTTCTTCGAAGTTTTGATATAGACCCATTTTATCCCAGAATAAGCTGTTTTGTTTCTGAAGAAATTTGGTGTTATTCACATTTTCAAATAATCTTCCATCAAAATCAGACATTGCCCCATCTATACCCAAGATTTGTGATGATTGATGTTTAAGAGATTTGCGCATCACTGTATTTCAACTTGTTTTTTACATTTCTCTTTGACATTGCCCAATTGCTTTCTAACTTATCTGTCTTTAGAGACAACTCATTGATGTTACTTACTATGTCTTTTTTCATAGTACTGCCCTGTACACTGGGCTTAGAGTGGCATTTCTGAGACAATCAGTTCTTTCTAGTTTTCTTGACAGGAAAAAGCAATTAAAAGAGGTTTACACTTGTTATTTTTTTTAGTAAGTGTTTCCACAGATGTTCAGCTATAAATCCATCAAGTTTTGAAATATTCTATTTGAGCTTTTTTAGTAAAGGTCCAGTCAGAGATGCCTAAATGAAGCAGAGGTTAAAAAAAAGCAGTGCTGTTAACTGCTCACCATCTTAGTCATGTCTCTCTTGATCAAGGTTATATTAGTGTTTGATGAGGTAGAAGTTCTGTAGAGTTACTGGTG
Source organism: Protopterus annectens (assembly GCF_019279795.1). Taxonomy (NCBI): domain Eukaryota; kingdom Metazoa; phylum Chordata; order Ceratodontiformes; family Protopteridae; genus Protopterus; species Protopterus annectens. The sequence continues at coordinate 240,425,885 of NC_056729.1, read as the reverse complement.
GGTCTCAAAAATGATTTTCTTAGATTTGTTGGAGTTAAACAGATGAATATCTTTTTTCACTGAGCCATGTGGTGAAATAGCAGAGGTCATACTAGAGTTGGCTGCATTTATCATTGTTGATGGGACTGGTTTTATATTTGACCTTGTCATCTGCATGTAAGAGAACTGGAAGTAAGGGTAAGTTTTCATTAGTTTATGTATAAAAGGAGAGAAAAACAGAGGGCGAAAGATTGAGCCATGTGGTACACCAGACTGAAATAATTATTATTCAGAAAGGAATGTGCCTACTGTTACCCTGAACATTTTCTTGGTGAGAAAATAATTTGACCCACAGTTTCCTAAGGGCAAATGAGCATGTAAACCATTTTGCTGAGTGGAAGGGTGTAACTGAGGGCTGAAGTGAGATTTATGAAAAGTGGACCAGTGCGGTTGTCTTTTTCCTTAGTCTTTAATCTCCAGAGTGCAGTCATTATACTTTTACCTAAACAGATTATATGCTGTTTGTGTAGGATTAGGTGGTACTGTTGTATTTAAGAAGCATGGGGATTATATATGAGTTTCCAGGGGCGGCTCATGCTATAGGACTGCAGGACTGCAGACCCCCCCAGCTGTGGAAACAAAACAAAATAAAAATGCTTTGTCAGCAGTCAGGATAGGAGGAAAGGCCATCTCTGCCCTGGAGGTGTGTGTGTGTGTGTGTGTGTGTGTGTGTGTGTGTGTGTGTGTGTGTGTGTGTGTGTGTGTGTGTGTGTGTGTGTGTGTGTGTGTGTGTGTGTGTGTGTGTGTGTGTGTGTGTGTGTGTCTTTGAAGGAAATAAATAGGTCTGCAGTGATATTTTAGGTGACTGGAGTGATGAAATCAGGGAGCTTTCAGATGAGATGGGTAACTGGATTCTGTCTAAAGACCAGATGGTGATCAGTGATTCTGCTAGGTAGTGATATGCCTGTTTTGCAGAAGGAGAGATACCAATGTACTGGTGAAAAATAAAGGTAATCAAGACATCTTAAATATTTTCTGCCAGTTAACAGTTTATTTTTGTTATTTCTATCAGTTAACATTTCAGTATGAAATGAGAGTGCATAGTTGTACAGCTTACAATGGCAGGAAGGTACAAAGAACTTGATTGAGAACTTGTGTCCTTTGAAGAGAGAGGAGTTATTGTCAAAGAACACAGCAGACACATCAAGTTGAGAGGAGAAGTACAGCAAGAGTATTTTGATTATTGCTTTTATAGATTTTATTAGTAGTTTGTATTATGTGAGTGTCAGAGGTGTGTGTGTGTGTGTGTGTGTGTGTGTGTGTGTGTGTGTGTGTGTGTGTGTGTGTGTGTGTGTGTGTGTGTGTGTGTGTGTGTGTGTGTGTGTGTGTGTGTGTGTGTGTGTGTGTGTGTGTGTGTGTGTGTGTGTGTGTGTGTGTGTGTGTGTGTGTGTGTGTGTGAGTATGCCCTGGTGGTGGTAGGTGGTGGTACTTACCCCTGTACCTTGGATCCATCCAGGTTACAGAGCCCTGAATTCCCTACACACCACCATTTGTAAAATAAAAGATTTTTTTCCTCATACTTGTTCTGTTTCTGAGACTGAATTCATGAAATGGTAGCCATTTAAGTTTCAGGTACTGCAAAGTTCAGATACAGCAAGTTCAGAGATACATTTAGTAGAGCTGCAGGAGAGCAGAGTAGCAAAGCTTTAGACGCTGCTGCTGGAGCTGTGTTAATAGTACAACACACAAGAGGTATGCTTTTTTTGCTTTGAAGCAGAGGCTGATGGTGGCACTCCCATAGGTAGATAAGAGATATGCTGATACTTGTTGCAAAGGCAAAGGGGGCTGCACTGCTTTTTTTTTACCTTTTTGTCAAGTTAATGAACCTGTTATCAATTTGCCATTCATTCTCTATTGCAGTATTACTAGCTTATCATTTTATTTTTTTAAGATAGACAATTAGTTATTCATTGGCAACAGGCACTTTATATTTTATTTGTAGATGATGATGAATGAAATATAAAGTTGTTTGCTAGCAGCAACTCTTTCATTAGTCTGAATCTCTTTAATGTGGATTTATTAGATGAATTTTACTTTCTTCAGAGATTGTGTGTGTTACTGATACACTGTGGTAGAAGTTTGTAAGTAGACTTTTATGATGGAAATGTTCTGAAGTGGATAGTTTTTCATTATATTGGTGCATGCATTTTGTTTCATTGTTTAATGGAAAATGTCAAAAAAACTGCACTGTATTGTACAAGGAATATAATTTAATACAATCAGGTTTTGTGCTGTGGGCCTGTGATTTGAAAACAACCCAAATTCAAAGTTAATCTTTATCTGCCACCTAAAAAAAAATGTATTTCTTTGAATGTGGGTTTCAATGCTGTTCAAATGAATATGAGCTCAAGGGCAGTTTAGTTTTAATGCTAATGTTTTTTTTGTGAAACTCAACTGCTTTGTTTAGTTAGATATCTATATTATTTGTGCTGTAAAAAAAAAAAAAAACTTCCAAATGAAGTCCAAACCATTGCAGAAGTAAAGCAAGACAGCTGCAGCTAGAATACCCTAAAACTGTCCAGATTTCTGCAGAATGAATAGATTGTGGTTCTTTATTTTGGTTTGTACCTCATAAAATTTGTGGTTTTCTGGCAAATCATTTAGGAATAAAGTCACTAAATAATGACAGACACTCGAGTTTCAGACTTCTTCCCCAATATATTTTGTCCATTCAGTATTTTCTGCATTAAGAGGTTGGAGGTACTTGCAAAAAATTGCTTTATAAAAATTAGGCATATCCAAACCTCTCAACTGTCCCTGATTTTGGCTCAAAATGTTGCTCTTCCCCCTAAATCCTTTCTGCAAAATGGCAATTTGGAAGAAAACAACAGTACTGATGTTAAAAGTGTCCCTTCTTGACTGAGCTCATCACTGTGTTGTGTTGTTTTTTTTTTATTTTTTTTCGTACATTTTTGGTCCTTTCATAAAATTGTGTGTTTTTGTGTAATTATGCAAAAATCATTAAAGTCTGAGTTATAAAATAAATACAGACATTTCAGTTTTCAATTTCATACCCTTCAGAAAATCCATACTACCATCACAGTCAGCAAGAGACATTTCAAATGACATATACTTGTTGCACCCTGCTCCTCCATGTAGACTCTGGATGGATGTCCAAGCACAAGCAAAGGAGCAGTTATACAGTGTATGTGTGCAGTATCCCCATCCAAGGTAGACACAAGTACTACAGTGGCTTTTCATCTGTCCTTGATTTTGCAGAAATGTTCTGGTTTCTGTCATATTTTACTGTTGATGCAGAGATACAATACATACTACATAGCATAGATTAAGCCTTGGCATTGAAATGCATAATGACAGCATTTGTAATATAGGACATGATTACATTATTTGATCATGCTTTCCCATTGAAACAAGTGGATAGTTGTTAGCTAAGAATATATAAAGCTGAATATAGATTATAATAAGGAGAAGTGGTTTGAGTTGAGTGCTGCTTGTTTTTTTTTTTCTTTTCTTTTTTTGACTGGCATTCCAGTAATGTATTAAAAAAATTTATTTTTTCATTCCTTCACAATCTTTGTTTCCATCTAGATGTTAAGTAAGTTGTCATGCAGCCAATGCATTGAAATATTTATTTTTTCTTCTACCCTTCATTTTGTCTTGATTGGACTCTCATAATGATGGTTTGACACCCAGGGCAGCATATTTAATTAAAGTTACAGGTTTTGTGGTTTTGAATGCCCACCCCATCCATTCAGCTGTCTCCTGCAGCCCCCCTTTGATTTGAAGTCACCAGCTGCCACTGTTAGTTTCTGTAGAATATAATGAAGGGTTTAACAGAACTTAAATTTGACCTAAGTATTCAATTTCTCTGCATTTAGCTTGTTTTTGAGACAGGCTACCTATGGCTGATTTCTATCTGGTGCACATTGTGTTGAAGTTGATGTAAGGCATGTAAATGTGTCATAAAGGGCTGGTTATATATTCTCTGCAATGGTAGAAGAACCATGGGCAGAGCTTATTGGAGACAGGTGGTAAGTCCATTATCATTTATTTGTGTAGAATGTCTTCATATGATCATAACATCATAAGAAATACAAGGCAACTTAGTTATGTAACCATTTACACCATGTTGGTACCCATTCTTATATCATACCACTTTTTGGAGGAGATAGGGGTGAATGTGTGAATCCCTATCCAATCATTTAATTTCCATTTGAATGAAGACTTTGTATTATAGTACTTAATTTGCAGTGAGTCCATTCCAGAGGTTGGGAAGGCACTGCAAAGTGAACCTTATTCTCTGCCATGGTTTGTTTATTTGCTGATGATGATTTACATCCCAGGCACTGGTATTTGTGGGACTATTTGATTTGTGATGATACAGGAAATCCAGGACCACTAGGATCCAAATGTCACAGAAGGAAAGGCATACATCTCCCTACAGAAGTCTAGAAGATAATGAAAAAAGGGACATTATTTTTGGCAGCTTAGGGGTTTTAAGTTGATGACCTTTCTGGTTAGGATCATCTGGAGTCTTTATCATTGTTTGATATGTCTAGAGAGATACATCACAAAGAGGTCATTACATTTGATATTTGTCCTAATCGTGTTGAATACAAGGGGAACATGAACTCTTTAAATATAAAGTTTATTCCTTTGGCAATTAGCTGTGCTAAGTAGAAGGACTTTCTGACTACTGTTGTGATGATGATCAAAAGACCTACAATTAGCCCAAGTTTCAAGGTCTTCAACAAAATTCTCATTTTATAGTGGTGTATTGTCTATATTGTAAGCTGAGAGGATTGCATACTAAATGTGTCAATATTGCAATTGATAAAATTTATCTTAAACCCATTTTAGTGCACCAGGTGTATATGCGTTTTAGTGCTTGCTAACAGATTTCGGTGTCAGAAGGGAACTTGACAATGACTCCGAGTATATAGTCACCTACAGACTGGATTAGCCAGAGGTATTGGTCTTTGGTATGGAGATCAGAAAAGTAAATGCTGAACAAAACAGGTCCTAGCACTGAGCCCTGAAGGACAGCACTTTTCACCTTCAGAATCTCCGATGCACATTTTCTCTGTATCCTCCACACACCCTGTGGGTACTGTCTTTTAGCCATTTTGCTATCAATCTTAGCACATAGCAATCTATCTGTGATGCATTAGGCTTACTGACCAGGTCAAGGTAAAATACTTTTCCAGGGTCAGTGGTGGGGCAACCCATGTGGAGTGGCATCAGAACTGCTAAACACCAAACCTTAGAGACTAAGTTTGTGGCTAAACACATCTTAAATAATTTAAGTCTTTAGATTTAATTTACTCACAGAAGAAGAGGAGAGATAGCAGATGATGGTTTACAGGGATGGTGAAGTGATAGGCTTGCTACTGGTGAAGGTAGGTTTGTGAATTCTGTGCAAAAGTTGGAGGGATAGTGCTATTCTTGTTGGCATTTAACATTGGGCGGATCTATTAGTAGGTGTTGCATGACCAATTATTTTGTTCATCTCTTGTGAAAAGTGTTTTGAGGACTGCAGGAGTGACATCTGCTTTGAGGTTAGGCATTTGGATTTGTGCCTTGATTTATGACTTGTTTGGTAAGTTCAGGAAGGGTAGTGTATTGGTCCCTAGTGATTAGTGCTGGATTATTTCTATTTCTACTAGGCCTCATCATGTATTTGTATTAGGGATTGGAACTTATTGGTTAGCCATTCAGTTTTGCTATGTTTGAAGATTAGTCAGTGAAGTAAATGTAGAGAGAGAGAGAGAGAGATAGAAGAAGATGTGTAAGGTTTTCAGTAGTGATGGTAGCGTCACGTAAGACGATAACGGGTGTCACATTGTGTATACCAATGTCAGCGCGATTCACTCCATCTGCTATGAATCTTGTCTAAGCCCCACTCAATAATTCATGGCTTTCCACACATATCCTGCACTCAGTGGGATTCTTCTCTCCCTGGTCATAGAGTTTAATGGCCACAAAGC